>NC_087066.1:49713728-49740694 GCF_963678635.1 Symsagittifera roscoffensis
CCTAAACACACATTCTTCCAGCAATGTCATTCCTTTAAGTCAGTTCATCTGTTAGCACCCCCCTCCCCCCTCCCCCCCTCCCGCCAAAAAATGCAGTAATCACGGTGATAGGATACTTGTGGATTCTTTTTATCAAACGCGTGATTTAGTTGGTATTTGCTTATAAGGTCTAATTGGAGCTGCATTGCAGTGGTATCAATGGAGCGTACTTTCAGACAGTTAATGCCCAATTTCACGGAGCTGACTTCTAAACTGTTTTTACAAAACGCTAAATTGAAACAAGCACAACAGTTTGTTTTCATGAGTTACTGCATAACGTGCTTTGCTTTGGTTTAGTCAGGTAACAACAGTTGGTTACTTTTTGCAATTGCTAATCAAACGAATTTCTCTCTATTCTAGCACTTTTATTTTCCAGTTTTCCCTCAGGCGTTGTTGCCCGAAGCCAAAATGAGCCAGACATTTTACATGTAGTGGGTTGAAGTTCGTTCGATTCCAAGAGTAGTTCCACAGCAGCGCAGCGCAGCGCAGCGGATCAGTTTTGACTGGAGGAACAACTAGGACATGGCATGCAAGTCCGGCAGCAGAAACCGCAAAGCTACAAATCGGTCCTAAAAACCGCACCAAGGTGTTTTCTTTGCTGAGGAGTATTAGAATGAGGATTAATATACCAATTACTAATGCGCTTGCCTACGTATCCGCTAGTTAATGTCTTAAAGGGGCTTGCCGGTCCCAATGATAAATATGCGATCGTCCCTCAAGTCGAAAGATCCGTTAGATGACCCTTGAAAGTATGAAAACATTTCAATCAAATTTAGTAATTTAGGCTCCACCCATTCTAGTCCCCCTCTCCCTCTAACCTAGGAAGAAAGAAGTTATAGCCCCACCAAAGAAGAATTTTCAGTTGAAGGGGCTACAAGTTGCTGCGAGATATAATGGTAGCCCAAATTTCAAATTTATTGTCAAATCCAATATCCCTCATTTAATAATTGAACAGACGTGACATTTTAAACGCGCGTGAATTAAACTTGGACACGAAGTTTGGACGCAACTACTCGTGATTTTTTCGAAGGTCGAAAGATTCGGTTAGCTGAACTATTGAGCGCCTTGCCTTTGGGAGTGTAGGGGCTGTTGAGAGAATGGTCATGCATATATTCCAGATTAAAACTCCGATTGCAAGGCAGAATTTGCCTTGCATAATTTTACAGCTCTGGCCGGACGAACTATACTATTCAAGGATAATCACTACAAGGTTTCTTCCAATTTCATGAGGCGGGTGAAAGTCTGCGACTATCAATGTTTATATACACACTCAATGCTCATATATATATAGGATCCCCTTTCATGTTTTATTAAATGTTCATTTTGGTATAACTATTTTTCAATTTCGTTAATACCATTTTGTATACAGCTTTGATGAATTGAAAAATCATTTTACCCGATTCCCAAGAGAAGAGAGAGAGAGAGAGAGAGAGAGAGAGAGATAGAGAAGGAGAGATAGAAAAAATAGATGAAACAGCTGACACATCATAGCACGTGACTTCAGGAAGGGGGTTAGGGGTGAGGGTGATGGTGGGGGGATGGTGAGGTGAATCGATCCCTGCACTCTTTCATCTCGTCTCTGACTGCTGCCTGTTGGCAATTTAAAAAGCAAAACAGATGAAAGTGCCGACAGAGTGGGAAAAATAACTATGATGACTGTTCTTTTTTCCATTTTGTTGAGTAATAAACATTCCTACACATGCGCCTACATGAGCAAAAAATGTGATTTTGTTTTTAAAGGGAACACGAATTCATTCTCTTTTGAGATAAACGATGATTGTGAATTGTTAACCGGTTTTATTTATAGCAGATAATAGTAGGATGCATGCAGGAACAAATTCAAACAAGACTGCTCATATCAGGGCGAAGCCCTGAATGTTCCGACTACCTTTTAAGGTTTATCGAGCAGTAATAACATTAAAAAATTAAATATAAGAAAAAATAACATGAAATTTTTTTTTTCTAAAATTTGAAATTTTTTATGAAAATCATCCCCCACACGCCATATAAAGTACAAAAGTATAAATTTCGCTTCTTGTAACAAACCAATTATGGCAAATAAGCTTCTTTCAAACAATTTGGAACGATTTCTTAGACGGATTAACTCTCCGCTTACGCGTTGATAGCGCGAAATATATCGCGCATTAATTGTCCCAAATTTGCCAAAATGGCAATCTTTAAACCCCCGTAACTTTACAAAAAATGATCACAGGTGAAATAACTTTTCAAATTTGAGCTCAGAACAACAACACCTTTCGAGTGATATAAAAAAATTCCGTCAAAAATGGCTAGTTAAAAAGTCGAAATTTGTCTGAAGAAAAAAAACCCACCCCAAGCACAATTATTCCGTTACTTTCGCATCGAAAGTCGGAACAACAATGTCGTTGAAGGCAGCATAGAATAATCTAATTGGTAAATTAAATTTGGACCGGATTTGGGGAGGAAAAGAAGTGACGCTTACTTTTTCAGGGACTCGGCCAACCTAGAAAAGTCCTTTTTTTCGATTCTAGCAATCGACCAAACAACTTTTCAAAGAAAACTCAGAAAAACTTGAAACAAGCTAGAGATCAATGCTATGCTTTCACTCAAATACAACATTCATTTTTCATGCATAAAAAACTGCATAAAAAGTTTCAGAGAATAAAAAGACAGCTCGATTATCAGGGCGGAGCCTTGAAATTTTTGATAGCACTTTATGGCCATTAAAATCTTTTGCCAGAAAAATTGATTAAAAAACCGAGAAAAAAAGCAGAAGAAAAGAGCTTAATTTTATCTCTAGAGTGCTATGTAAAAACCAATTAACTTGGCTCAATTCATTTGAGTCGATTTAGACCGTCCTTAACGTGTGTTGTAAGAACGCAGTTTATCGCGCGCTAATTATATCAAAGGCACCAGTTTAGCTATTTTAAAACCGCCATAAAATTACAAAAAAAAACTATCACAAGTGACAAAATTTTCACAAATGACTTCCGGATAACAAAATCCGTCTAATTTTTTCGCTTTTCATTTTTTGTTGAGCAATAAACGTTCCTACGCAGGCGCCTACAAGAGCAAAAATGGTCGTTTCGACTTTTAAAAGCAACAAGACTTCATTCTTTTTTGAGGCAAAAAACGATTGTGAATTGTTAAATTGGTTTGTTCAATGCCTTTAATAAAAAATTGTATGCGCAATGAAAATCAAAAATGTCAATGAAAACAAAGTAAATTTATCTAAAAGGTAGTTTAATTTTTACCAGATCTGAAGGTGGTGGGGAGGGTAAAATTTGATGCTTACTATTGTCACAAATTAGAGATCAGATTGCTGCAGTGAGTCAAATCGAACATTCTTTTTTTTCTATTGTTCTAACTAAGAATTAAAAATTGCAAAAGAACTTTTCGTAGAAGCTGTGAATATTCTGACAGCACTTTGAGGCCAATCAAAAAGTTTGTTGGAAAAAGTGATACAAATAGTCCGAAAAAAGAAAAGCATTTTGTTCATTTTATTTTGCACGCCATGAAAAGATTAAATTACTTGCGTCAATTAATTTTGAGTCAATTTAGAACGCCTCTTGCGTTTGCTATAAGAACGCAGTAAACTGCGCGTTAATTATCCCAAACTGGCCAAACGAGTCCCTTTGAAACCCCAATTGTTTTATAGAAAACAATCACATGTAAAAAATCACATTTTACCTCCGGACTTCAAAATCTGTCTCTTTTCAAATTACCACCTCTACGTGAAGTTACAAAAAAAAAGTTTGTGTAAAAATTGTTTGTACGGCAGTTTGCATGAAAGACATTTTGACGCTGACACAATTTATTGCAGTTATGAACATCAAAACTGATTTTAAATAAGCTTTTAAAAATTGAACTTCAGAAAAAACTAATATGGGGAAGAAAAATTAGACTTTTTTGAATAGTACGAAAATGTTTGTCGAAAAAAAATTTTGTTGCAAAATTTAAGAAAGAACAACCCAAAACATAAACATACCGTCAATTCTGCATCAGTTAAAACAATTATCAGTTTTTCTTCTTTTTTTCCAGTTTGATCAATCGATTCAACATAATTAGTCAATACAGACTAAATTAGCATGAAAACAAAACAGATTGCTATCAATTAAAACTAACAGATTCTGCTGGAATCGAACCGCCGATCTCCCTTGTACTCTAGTACTCTCTTGTCTGCGCCATACTTTATCGAATATCTCGAAGCCTAGCTAGCAGTAAAACAACTATATTTGCTGTTAAACTTCAAATGCTATTCAGTAAAAATGTCACAAGGTAAAAAGGTTATTGAAATTTTTTTACCGCTATAAAAAACTTCTGACAACGGGTTTAGCATCTTGAACATGATCGCTCAGTTTTTTTCTTAGCCCTAGCCACCTATAAAAACAGCTATAGAAGCTAATAAATCGTCAATGCTTGGAAATGTACCAGAAGAGCCACCAAATGAGCCATTTTTGCAATTTAATTTGGAAAACAAAAACGAGTTTGTAAAATAACACTCCGCTTTGCTTTATTAAATATCATAGAAGTATTAAAAAGTTCAGTATACTGTGATATTTATTTGAAAATTCAGACTCCTACTAATTGTTAAAAGAATACTATTCCTATCATGAAAACCTCTCCATCCAATCCTTCCCCCTCCAACAAAAAATGAAAAAAGCAATCAAAATTGGAATGTCTTTTTATATTTGAGCTCAATGGAATGATATCTTGCAGTTATTAAAAAAAATTGTTCAAAACATTTGATTCAAAGGACGAAGTTGGCCAGAGGAAAAAGTAAACCACCCAAGCAACAGCAAAGCATCTTTATAAAGCAATTTCAATAGCAATTCGGGCCTTTTTGGTTTATACCCACCTAAGTAATGCAAAAGAAAATCGATTTTTTTTTGCAACATAAATGTACCAATCTTACAAAAAAAGCAAGATAGTAACATGGTGAGGCGAAAATTTGTCGTAAGCGACAACTGATAGTTTTGAGTAAAGTTAGTAGACATTCTCTCTCAGTGGCGAGTCATTTTCGTAAACAGTTTGTGTCCCGGTTCTGGCAAGCACGCTACACGTATCAGCCCGATTGCAGCATATTGGTATAACATTTCTAATTAACGATGATGTGAGTTGCCACTTTTTCGAAAAATTTCGAAATGTCGCGTTCGATCAATTGTAGTTTTCGAACGGTTGTCGCCTCACGTATTAAAATGTGGCTGATAAAACTAAACAAGGAAGTTCAGGTAATTCAGTCTCAAATTGGTTGTTTTTTTCCTTTTGTGCCGTTCGCTCTTCACAAAATTTTATAAAAAGAAACCTGAACGCATTTTGAATTTCTTTGTAGATATTTTTCTCAATACTTCCAACCTGATTGAATAAGAAGGATGTCAGCACAGAAGTTTCAAAAAAATTGATTCAATTTTGTAGTAAAGATTTTTTTTTGTTTTCAAAAGGATATTACGAAAAAAAATCGGGTTCTGCATCAAAACGAGATAAAACATCGAAAACTTGTCTCCGCGTGGAGAATAACTGCTTAGATAAACTGCAATTTTTGTGATTTTTGAAGAAATTTTTTCAATAGAAAAAACAACCCAAAATATAAAAATACCTTCGATTCTGCATCAGTTAAAACAATTATCAATATTTCTTCTTTTTGTCCAGTTTGATAAATCGATTCAACATAATTAGTCAAGACAGATTAAATTAGCATGAAAACAAAACAGATTGCTATCAACTAAAACTAACAGATTCTGCTGGAATCGAACCGCCGATCTTCCTTGTACTCCAGTACTCTCTTGCATGCGCCATAATTTATCGAATTTTTCGAAGCCTAGCTAGCGGTAAATGAACTATATATGCTATTAAACTGCAAATGATTTTCAGTAAAAGTGTCACAAGGTAAAATGATTTTTTTTTTAATTACAATTTACCGCAATAAAAACATTCTGACAACGGGTTTAGCATCTTGAACATGATCGCTCATTTATTTTTCCTAGCCCTAGCTACCAATTAAAACAGCTGTAGAAGCTAATAAACTGTCAATGCTTGGAAATGTACCAGAAGAGCCACCAAATGAGCAATTTTTGCAATTTATTTTGGAAATCAAATATGAGTTTGTAAGATAACACTCCTTTTTGCTTTATTAAATATCAAATTAGTATTAAAAAGTTCAGTATACTGTGATATTTATTTGAAAATTCAGACTCCTACTAATTGTTAAAAGAATACTATTCCTATCATGAAAACCTCTCCATCCAATCCTTCCCCCTCCAACAAAAAATGAAAAAAGCAATCAAAATTGGAATGTCTTTTTATATTTGAGCTCAATGGAATGATATCTTGCAGTTATTAAAAAAAATTGTTCAAAACATTTGATTCAAAGGACGAAGTTGGCCAGAGGAAAAAGTAAACCACCCAAGCAACAGCAAAGCATCTTTATAAAGCAATTTCAATAGCAATTCGGGCCTTTTTGGTTTATACCCACCTAAGTAATGCAAAAGAAAATCGATTTTTTTTTGCAACATAAATGTACCAATCTTACAAAAAAAGCAAGATAGTAACATGGTGAGGCAAAAATTTGTCGTAAGCGACAACTGATAGTTTTGAGTAAAGTTAGTAGACATTCTCTCTCAGTGGCGAGTCATTTTCGTAAACAGTTTGTGTCCCGGTTCTGGCAAGCACGCTACACGTATCAGCCCGATTGCAGCATATTGGTATAACATTTCTAATTAACGATGATGTGAGTTGCCACTTTTTCGAAAAATTTCGAAATGTCGCGTTCGATCAATTGTAGTTTTCGAACGGTTGTCGCCTCACGTATTAAAATGTGGCTGATAAAACTAAACAAGGAAGTTCAGGTAATTCAGTCTCAAATTGGTTGTTTTTTTTCTTTTGTGCCGTTCGCTCTTCACAAAATTTTATAAAAAGAAACCTGAACGCATTTTGAATTTCTTTGTAGATATTTTTCTCAATACTTCCAACCTGATTGCACAAGAAGGATGTCAGCACAGAAGTTTCAAAAAAATTGATTCAATTTTGTAGTAAAGATTTTTTTTTTGTTTTCAAAAAGATATTACGAAAAAAAATCGGGTTCTGCATCAAAACGAGATAAAACATCGAAAACTTGTCTCCGCGTGGAGAATAACTGCTTAGATAAACTGCAATTTTTGTGATTTTTGAAGAAATTTTTTGAATAGAAAAAACAACCCAAAATATAAACATACCTTCGATTCTGCATCAGTTAAAACAATTATCAATATTTCTTCTTTTTGTCCAGTTTGATAAATCGATTCAACATAATTAGTCAAGACAGATTAAATTAGCATGAAAACAAAACAGATTGCTATCAACTAAAACTAACAGATTCTGCTGGAATCGAACCGCCGATCTTCCTTGTACTCCAGTACTCTCTTGCATGCGCCATAATTTATCGAATTTTTCGAAGCCTAGCTAGCGGTAAATGAACTATATATGCTATTAAACTGCAAATGATTTTCAGTAAAAGTGTCACAAGGTAAAATGATTTTTAAATACAATTTACCGCAATAAAAACATTCTGACAACGGGTTTAGCATCTTGAACATGATCGCTCATTTATTTTTCCTAGCCCTAGCTACCAATTAAAACAGCTGTAGAAGCTAATAAACTGTCAATGCTTGGAAATGTACCAGAAGAGCCACCAAATGAGCAATTTTTGCAATTTATTTTGGAAATCAAATATGAGTTTGTAAGATAACACTCCTTTTTGCTTTATTAAATATCAAATTAGTATTAAAAAGTTCAGTATACAGTGATCTTAATTTGAAAACTCAGCCTCTACTGATTTTTGAAAGATTATCATCCCCATCATGAAATTGTCTTTTTGCTAATTTTCGAAGATAGAAAATTCCGTGTGCAATAGTTGTCCTGAAGTGGCCAAACTGGCATGGCTCAACCACCCCAACCAACCCTTCCCCCTCCAACAATAAATGACAAAAGCAATCAAAATCTGAATATCTTTTTATATTTGAGCTCAATGCAATGATATCTTGCAGTTAATAGAAAAAATGTTCAAAACATTTGATTCAAAGGACGAAATTGGCGAGAAAAAAGTAAACCACCCAAGCAACAGCAAAACAACTTTATAAAGCAATTTCAACAGCATTTCGGGCCTTTTCGGTTTATAACCATCTAAGTAATGCAAAACAAAACCATTTTTTTGCAACTATGGAGGATAGGTAAAACGATACGTTTGTTAATGTTAATTCAACTTGATCCTAACTCATATAATTCAGACACTGAATAAGAGGTCAAAAACTAGACAGACTTAGATTGACTGACAGATACCAGCTAACACTAAGTAGTGATATGAGCAATTCTCAGGAAAATAAATTATGACACGTATCAACTAAAATGATTGACATCTAAATATGTAGTAATTTAAAATTAATATAATAAGTTGCAACCTTATGTCATAACTAGCAACGTGACGAACTTTGAGTTTTAACTTTGATTTTTAGGCTTCTGGCCGACCCTCTTCCTAGGCTATGATTTTTTGGAAATTTAATTCTTGTCCTCCCTTGGATACTTCCACTGATTTGCCGCCCCTTGGATATTTTTGGTATTTGACCCGATCATTACGCCTCCCATCTTGTCCACCGGTTTTCGTCGCGTTGTGCTTCTTCTTGACCCCGAACTCTCGCTCTGAGTTTCCGACTTTTCCTCCTCCTGGTTGCTGTTCAAAACACAGTCTCGAGCTACTAATGCCGGTCTGTTTTGGCCTCCCTTTCCCCGTTTTTGCAGTGGCAGCTTGCCACTCTTCCCTTGCCCCGCTGTTATCGCCTCTTGCCGCGCCTCAAATTCGACTGGTAATCGTAGTGATATTGAATGCAGTTGTTGATAAGCCTCGCTGTCCAAGCTGTCAGATGGTTCGGTGATAAGTGATGGTTTAACTTGTACAATTTTGGGTTTCTTAGAATTAGGGCTTCTAATCACTCCTTGTTTTGCACTTGCGAATATTTCCGTCACTGACACCGGCTTACGTTTTTTCGGGAAGTCTGCTCTGGTCTCACTGCTACGACACTTTTTCTAAGCATAGACCCGTTTTTCAATTTAATGGTATGTTCAGATTCAGAGACCACATTAGATTTCAATAGTTTATACCGGTATAGCGTTCGGCTAGTTGTCCGCTGGTAGATATTTCCGGTCTCCTTTTTCCCCTGGTTAGGCGGCATGGCTTTTGTCCCTTCTCCTTGGTCGACCTCCCTTTTTTGGTCACTGTCTAGGATCAGGGGTGCCCGTCTGACTGCTGGGGCATACACTAAGTCTGACTTTTCTTCCCAATTTGAATGTGTCATTTTCATCTAAACACAATTATTTTTGTTTTAGGTGTTACTCCAGTTGAGATTTTTCAGACTTTGTTTTTTTGTGAGATTACGCAAAACAGTGTTCGCTTTCCGGCCGTGTTGTACCTCGAAAGGTGTTAGTTTAGTTGTCGCATTTTTGGAGAACCGTAACGCGCCTAATGCTTTATTAACCATACATTCTATAAATTTAAGCTCCTTTTCGGTTGCATATGTGAGCACAAAGTTCTTCAGGCTTCCTCTAGTTCTCTCCACCGAACCTGTTCCCTGATGATCGTTTACTGGGGAATTTATTAACTCTATGCCTTCGTTATTACAGAAGCTTTTAAACTTTTTGGACATAAACATGACCCTTGGTCTACATGGATTCTTTGAGATACTCCGTGTTGATAGATATATTTGTACAAAAATTTTAGTACTTTGTCCGACGAGTTTGTGGTTGTAACCATAGCCAATGGCCACCTTGAAAAACGGTCCGTTGCGGCCAAGACATATTTTTACTGTTCATTTAAATAGCTTATGGGGCCCCAGAAGTCCAATTGAAAACTTTCATTTGGTTCACTTGGTTCGGGAACCTTTCCAAAATCTCCCTTGGATAACATCGTTTTGAATTCTTACCCGTATTCGTGCACTGTTGGCAGTATGTTGCTTTCGCCGCCAGACTACGGTACATGTAAGGATACCACACATCCCGCGCCGCGCCTCAAACACGTTTCTCTTTCCATGATGGTAGAAATGAATTCGAGCTTTGATTGGTACTTGGAGTGGCAGAGTGATAACTATTTGTCCGTCTAACCACACACAGTCGTCCTTGAGTGAGAGATCATTGGCGTATTGAGCCCAGTACTTCCCTTACTTCATCAACTCCTCCTTCAAGTTTGTCTTCTTTTGTAAAGTTTCTTTGACTTAAAGTAAATTTATATCCGTGGGTATCCTTGAAGCGATCAATTCCAAGTTAAATAATTCAGGCAAGGCTGGAAATTTGTTAATGATTTTCCAATCGCGTGGAATCATTGACATGACTCTTTGATTAGGGTTTATGGCTGGAAATAATTCATCCGGAAGTTTAGAAGGAATAGACAGTACTTTATTGTTTTTTGAATCCCGTGTAGTTTTGGTAATGGCTTCTATTTCTGGATTTAAACTGTTATTTCATCACTTCTGTTCAGGTTATCATCTAATCTAATCGGCGAATTTATTGTAGAGCTAATTTCAAGGATGGGAAAAGAACTATTTGAACTACCATCTATTTTGTTAATCGGTTGTAAATCAGTAGTAGTTAGCTTAGCGAACCGTCTTCCAAAGGAAAAACTTAAAGAGCACACTGAATTTCCCTTGGATTTTGTTGATGTATGCGGTATGTTAATTGATCCATTCTTATTGGTCAATTTTCTCATGTATGACTTTCTGCCCTCAACCGTTGATGTTTTCATGCGTGTTTCCCATTTTCGGTTCTGATTGAACGAGTCCCGTTTAGATTCATTAATACCAGTTTCTTGTTTTCGAAAGCAATTTCGTTTACCAAGGGAATGAGAATTTACTTTGAAACCAGGGGATTTCCTTATAGAGTTCAGTTAAAGTCGTTGTGGCGCTGATTGTTCTGCTATTGCCGGTAGGTATTTATGAAGGCTGTGGATTGAGCCCATAATTGATTTTAATTGCATTACAGTTTTTTTAGGGGCCGCCACTGCGTCAATTGGCGCTGTTTTCCGTTTCAAGGTTGTTTTTCCCGATTCTGTTATGCGGTGTCCGAGCCATTCACATTCTCGCATTTAGGGAGTTTCAATGATATGTTTCAGCGGTTTAATTTTCTAAGAATCTTTTCAAACAAGGATATATGTTTCACTTCGGTTCCCTTGGTTTTAACCAAGATAGCATCAATAAAAGCGTTAGCTTGCGGAAATTCGTTTGAAATGGATTTCATTACTCATGGAACTCGGCCGGCATTGATGTTAATCCGTAAAATCCCGTCCGAAACCGGTACGTTCCGTTCGATCGCCCACCCACCAGTGAGAACTTACAATGTACGCTCGTTTCTTCGCTGACTGGCAGTTGCCCGTACGCATACGTTAAAGCCATTGTGGTAAAAAACACGTCCCTTTGTTTTTTCTCGGAAATAAGTTGCCCTATCGTAGCTACATATTCTCCTATGTTCGGCATCTGATATTTGTTTTTATGCACTTGTTTATTAAGTTCTCGCGATTGAAGCGCTAACTTTACGAAGCCGTCTTTTTTCACGATAATCATGATTGTTGAAACAAAATATCGATCCGAACATTCCTGCAGTTTTTCTAGGTGTCCCTGGGCCAGTAGTTTGTCGATGCTTTATCCATTTTATCTTGGAGTTTCACCGGTACTCCTCGACCTTTTTGTTGCACCGGTACGAGAGCTTTGAAAAATTTGGCTTGAATCTTCTAATTCCTAATTTTTCCAGTCCTAGTGAAAAATTGGGAAAATTTTACTAAAATATTGTTGCCAAGGGTCCATGTCCTGTTCTTCTGGTTCACCAGCCTGCTCGCTCCCGCTTGCGCTTTCCTTCCCTTGGATACTCATAACTTCTCCCCTTGGATTCGCCTGCATGAGTTTTAGACCCAACTTCCGACCCGGCAATCTTTAGTTATGTTTCTTTTTCCGTTTTACTGCAATGACAATATAATCATCGGAGTTTTCTGATGACCAACGGCGATTATAATTCGTATATTCCCTTTTTTTGAATCAGACGGCTTTTCGGCGGTCTTCATCTTCTACAAACCCTACGGAATTGGCCGCATGTTGCGAACCAGCTTCATCCGAGGGAGTACCTTCTCCATCAAGCAATTCATCCCCTTAGATGAGTCCGATTGCCTGTCCCCCAAGTGACAGTCTTTTTCCCCTGCAAGTCTTCTCGAAATGGCCCACTTTCTTGCAGAAATTGCATGTTACGGATCTTGCTGGACATCGTTGTCGGTGCACTGGAGTGAAGTTCGGCTGGTCGCAGTTATAGCATCTCCGATCTGGCGCTCGGGCTCCCCCTCGATTCTGGTATGTTCCACGTCCCCTCTGGATTCCTCGTCCCCTTACCTACGAATGTTACTGATTGGTTCTGCCTTAATTTGGAGAAAACCCTCGGGATCCGTATAGGCGCTTCCCGTGAAGCCTGACACACTTCCATTGTACGTTTTGACATACTTGTCGCCTCGTTCATATGACATCGCGATCTTCAGGGCTTCCTCCGGGGTTTTTGTTTCCCGACACAGCTCTTTTTGTGCATCCCTGTTCCGCATAACAAAAATAAATTTGTGCCTTTGATTTTCATTGCAGATATTTTTCTCAATAATTCCAACGTCATTGAACAAAAAGGATGTCAGCACAGGAGTTTCAAAAAAATTGATTCAATTTTGTAGTAAGGATTTTTTTTGTTTTCAAAAGGATATTACGAAAAAGACTCGTGTTCTGCATCAAAACGAGATTAAACATCAAAAACTTGTCTCCATGTGGAGAATAATTGCTTGGATAAACTGAGATTTTTTGGTGGTTTCTGAAGAAAGTGCGATGGAATGTTTTTGACTTCATGGATGTTTTAATTGTAGCAATTGCCATTTGGCAATCTCCTTACTTTTTCCCCCTTTGCAAAGGGGGGGGGGGGATTTGCTACTAGGTACAAAATTCAGATATGTTTACCCATTGAAGTATTTGGTTATAGGGGTGGCAATTTGTTACTGGGCAACCTGAGGGATAATTGTTAAAGAGATCCCAAATTCACCTGTGGTCATTTTTCGCAAAATTATGAGGGTTGAGTTGGGATAATGAATTAATGCGTGAGCGGAAAACTAATTGGGCTGAGAAATTGTTTTAAATTGTCTTGAGGTATGTAGGGGTGAATAACGCACATTAGAATGATCGGTTGAGCGAAAATTTTGCACTAGACCGTTTTGGACAGTTAAAAGGGCTATGATTGGGTCAGAATATTAGCGCATTCGGTCCTTCGCGCATGACCGCCTGGCAAAATGCAAATTGTTCTAAGTAATATGGTACTAAATACTTAATATACCATTTTGTACTTTAAACTTTCAAATCAAAATTAAGTTTTTCAAATCAAAGTTAAAAAAGTTCATAAACTTCATAATTTTTTTAGGTCCATTTCTATTTGATAGTTGATAAAGGGCAGTCGGAAGATTCAGGGCGTCGCCCTGATATAAGATTGTTGCTTTTCGCGCTGATAAATATTCAAAGGGACGGATTAATGACGCAAAACAATTTGCAAGCCACTATGGTAATTCTGAGGCTCGGCAGAGCTAGAAAAAAAGCTCAAAATGGCTTGGAGGGGGTCGGTTTGTGTTCTAAATTTTATTTTTGGAATTAATAATTACTATTTTGTACTATTTTCTTACAAGAAGTCTCTCATATCCTGTCTCTGCCAGGTGCATGCTGCATACAACATGCATAATAACCGCCCATTTAGATCCGCCCATTAAAAATGGACAGAATCTAATCCTATCTATTTATGGCTTGTTGTTACTTCCCTAATGAGTGAATTAGCTTTCTTCCTATGAGACAATTTCTTCAGATGGGCAGACGAATGTTATTATTTTCAAAAATATAAGTCTACTACGCTATTACATTTTTTAATCTTAAGTGTATATATTTTAGGAGACAGAAGCCAAGGTCATTTAAGGACAAAAAGCAGTTGAAGTCTCCCAAACAAAGAAGTACCCTATTAATTCTATATTTTCAAGTGCTTTTTTTGGAAATATGAATGAGTCTTTTATAGTAATATAATTTCACTCCCTTTACAAATGATGAAAAATATAGTATAATTGTATTAAAAAATGGGCAAGTAAATTTCTTTTACGTGTATTTTTGGACTAGTATTTAGTCTCGTAAAACCGACTATCTGATATCTAAACAATACCATAAAAAGACTACTGCACATAGATCAAGGCTACAATTTATACGTATTTTCATCCTTTTCTATTGGCCGACTTGGGAAATTTGTATAAAAAGTCGTCCGCGGCAAATCTTCAGGGAATTGTAAAAATAGACGCGTGAACAAATTGAAACATTAATTTTGGGCTGAATGGACGACTAAAAAACGAGAAGCACTCGGGGCTGGTGTGCGTGTAGCCCCGAGATGAGATGTCTAATCTGTTTTAGCCCGCCATTTGTCTCGCCAAACCGACTAGCCGAGTAGAATTTTCAATTGCGGCGGGCTAAAATTCGTCATACCATCTATCTAAGGCTACTTTTTTCACGCGTGGGCCACGGCGGGGAAAATAACTCCACTCACTGTGTTTCATTATAACGGCCACCACGCATTATTCTTATCAAATCCCACAAATATAGTATAGCGTGGCAACAACGGTATTATGTCTGCACTTTTCTACCTTCTTTTTCTGCAAGCGGCAAAAAAGGTCACGTGACAGAACAATGAAAAGCTGGAGTAGTGGAAAGCTGATGAAATGAATGCCATGCTGGTGTTGCCTATTAGCTAAGAATGAGACCTTTTTTACAGCACAAAAAGAATAAATAGTCTAAAAAATGGATGAAAATGAAAAACAAAATGAAAAAATTAGTTTGAAAAGTGAACGTAAGAAGAGTGGACATGATTTAGAGAAGAGAAGACAAAAGAGGATAAAATGACGTGAAGACAGGTAACTGTAGCCCTATTTGCCCCCTTCCCCCCGCGCTGATTGCTGAACAACTGATGAAATATTTGGCATGAGGCCGCTAATTACGCCCCGCAGTAGCCCAGATGAACTACTAAGCAGAGGCGGGCTGATTGAATTTGGGGCATGGGCAGGCTCACCATTGTCTGTTTTGTCCGACTTAATTTGGGCCCTGTCATAAAATGACGACATGCTCAAAACAACAGCAAACCCAAATTGAACAACAACCCATGCTTTCAGGCGCTTATTTACAGTCTGCCATTCTCTGAAAAACTCAATAAATCAGTTAAGAACTACGCAAATTAGTTATGCCAATATTTTGTACAGCGTACGATTTAAGAAAAAAATTTTCCGTGCTGCGAAGCTCAAAAACTAAGTAAACCAAACGGTAAATCAAAAAATTTAGTTGAAGTTTGAAAAATACGGTCTTAACATCTACTTTTTTAACAGAAACGCTTGCCATGTAAGTTATTCTACTCTAGACCATTCGATCTCTAAAAAATATTTCATACCATAATTCCACCCAAGGGCGGATCTAGGTTTTTCTCGAGGGTAAGGGGGATTATCAAAAATTGTTGAAAATTTTGTCGACCTATTTTTTAGTTCGACCAAAATGATTTTCCAAGCTCTCCCAAAGCACTAAGAAGACACTGTTTTGCCCACAACTTCAGCGCCGCTGTCAAAATTTTGAAAAATTACGTTTTTTTCGGCGCGCGCTCCCCCCTAAAATTAATATGGCGCCTAAAGAAAAATTATTGAGTCCGTCAGCAAAAATGTTTATCCCAAAATAGTACAAAGGGGGCCTTTGGATCGGCAGGGGGTCGAATCCCTGTGGGGGGAAGAGCGTCCCACCATAAATCCGTCCCTGATTCCAGATATCTTTAACTATTTCCCCATAGGGCACCTAGTAACGAATATCCCCCCTATAAAGAAACAATTCAATGGTTAAGCATATGTGACTTTTTGTACCCAGTAACGAATCTCCCCTCCCATTTTGCAAAAGGAGGAAATAAATAAAGAGGTTGCCAAATGGCTGTTGCTACAATTAACACTTCCACGAAGTCAGATTCTACTATGAGAGATTTTCTAGAGAGAGACTTTTCTACAACGACAATTTTGCGTTTCAGTTTTACTGCTTGATGTAAAACAGCAGACTTTGATGAACTCCTAAAAAAACCTGAAGTGTCATATGGATTCTTTAAATAGTTACAAATAGGTAACATCTTTATTCGGGATTCTAAGTTTAAACTTTTTGAGTTTTCTCTGATGAGTTGTACTTTTCGCGCCAAACATTAGCTTTTTCCTTTTCACGATGCGTCTATTTCAAAAAACTGTAAAGTACTTTGAACATCGTATTATAATGGAATACAGAGAAATTAAACAACAACAACAACAATAAAAAGTTCCGTGTTGCAGCATTATCATGGCCAATCTTGAATACTTCGCGTCTTATAGATGCACATGCAACACTGATTTCTGTATTTCAGGTCCTGTGAAACAAAGAAATTTTTAGCATATGGTCAAAAAATTTTCAAAATTAAGTAGCCAAATCAAAATTCAAAATATTTAGTTAGTGTTTCAATTTTGAAGAATGTTACAGAACCTTTATGCTAGCATTAGCGTGCCGAAACAGGGGAGGGGCGACAGCTCTCCCCCTCAATTCTGGTTGCCAAATTTTTCCAAAGGGCCCCCCTTTGGTATAACTTTTCTACAACCAGTTTTTGGCCGACCAACCTCAAAAACTTCATAAAGGCGCCTTTGATGCCAAAATAACTAACTTCAAGGAGGGGGCAAAAAACGCTGGTTTCTCGCCGAAGCCCATAACTTTTCAATAGCGGACCAACTCAGCTTGAAATAGCCAAGATTTTAATTTCACTTAGATATGACTGCTTATATGAGTTTATATCAGAGGTAGTGGATCAGCTTATACCTGCTTCATTGTGTATGCCAAGACCATGAAGCTGCACATCTTTTACCTGAGAAGAAAAATCTTGCAATTGTCAATATAACTTCATTAGATTTTTGGTTTGTACCTGCTAGTATTACAATACAGACCTATAAAACGTTGTATGGCAATAGTCGCAGTTTTTTTACTCGTTCAGTTTGTGCAATGGGCCCCGATTCGGTCTCAATCTGCCTAAACCAGAGTCAAGCGGCTCATCCAACTGCTGCTATTTAATGTGAATCAGTTTTACAAGTAAAAATTTTGATTTGAAATTACATAAAAAACAAAAAGGATAAATCCCGCATAGGTTAAAACATTTGAAACAAATTTTGTTGGTTTAAATCAGTGTTTTGGAGATAATTAATTTCAAATTCATTGACTGCCGCGCGCAAGCAACATTGCCGCCCACATTGAATGAACCAAATTCAATCAACACTGACTGGGAGCTTCCTTAGTTTGATGCAAGGTCGGACATAACAGCTCTTGTGGTTTGACTTCGCTGATCGGCATGGGTTGATTTTTCCAATGTAGAGTCCACAATCGAGCTAGGGGTCCTTGTAAAAAATTTGGTTTTCGTTCATCAGGAGCGCAACATCCCCCATTTCAAAAATTTGTTGCTTTGAAGTCCACTTCATCCGAGGCTACAGAGATGACGAATACTCCTTGCATCCTTGCTTCCATAAAATTCCAATGAGTTTCAGCATGAGTGCCCACCGTTTGGCTGGAAGTGTTTCAAAGGGTTGACGTGTACTTGTCGTCAGTTGGTGCACTGGTTTTGGCAGGTACTCCATCTCTTTTACTGTCACCCTCATATCTGGTGATAGCCTCCGCAGGTCCGAAATATTGGAAAAACTGAAGGAGTGGTCGTGGTTTCAGGATTGCTTTATTGTCGCATAGTAGAGTAGAAAGTACCTCGTACGTCAAAACATTGTTCCCCTTGACTCTTCTCAGATGTGAATTTGCAAGCTTCACTCCTGATTCTCGAAGTCCACCAAAGTAAGGAGCTCCTGGGGAAATCATGGTCCAACTGATTCTAATCTCATCTGCAGCATTCGGCATGGCTTCTCTTCCGAAATCATTGGTTGGGTTCAATTAAAAATGCCTTGACTCGTTTTTAGGTCCAACAAAGTTCAGTCAATGGTCTCGTTGGAGCACCACGTCTGGCACAAAATCGTCTCAAAACCCGGTGGTAGCTCCAATTGTATGGCCTTTGTTTTGAACCAAACAAAAAGAGCCAAGCTTGATTTCCACAGTTTTTCGCAATTGTGTGTCACGAAAGGACCAGCAAAAAACCACACCAGTAATAGTGAAAGGAGGTGAAGGCGTTATTCTTTCATTGGGTAGGTCTCCCATCAATTGTGGATTGGCTCGTCCGTTGAGTTGTTGGCACTTCACGCAGTTCCGTGGGAGGTGACCAATTGCTGCTTGAGCGTCCACAATCTAGAAGTTTCGCTGAAATTCAGCAAGCATCGTATTTTCGGGAGCATGCAAACACCTCAGATGAATGTCCTGTTAGATGAGTTTGGCCAGTCAGCTTTTCTTGAGTATCACGATTTGATTGCGCTGATCCTCTGTGAGGTCTTTGTTCTGCGTCAGTCTACTGCCCGACTTGATGACTCCGTCATCAACAAAGGGGTTTAGTCGCAGAAGATGGCTCATCTTTGCAACTGAATTGCCGGCGTTCAATGCCCTTAGTTCATAATAGCATCAGAATGGCGTTGCGTCTATTTGTCAATGAAGTTGGATTATCCTAACTGCCATCTTCTGAGTGCTTCTACTATGAATGTGCAAAAAAGGCAGGATAGCAGAGAACACGAATGCATTTCTGTAGACTGCTGAACCTTTCAAGATCGATTGACGCGTCCAAAGATGGTTTGACCAATTGCGACCTATTGACAACTGTAATTTTCTTTTTTTTTCAGCACCAACGTTTGTTAGCTTTGGTTGGTCTGAAACCCGAAATTCAGAAAGCCAGCTCGGTCAGTGCCACGAGTTTTTTAGCGTCATTGCATCGGGTCTGCGAGTTGCGGCATCTGCTGGGTTTTTTCTCACTTCGTTCATAACGCCAGTTGACTGGTTTCAAAACTTTCAGTGTTTCAAGCACTCGATTGCAAACAAAGGTGTTCCAGACATTTGGGTCTCGTTGATCAAGCAAAGTACAATCGTGGCATCTGTTCATCCGAAAACTTTCTTCGGATTCCATCCTATCTTTTGAAGTGCTCTCCTCGTATGGTGCAGCAGCTTGCATCCAAACACAGCTGCTCTCAATTCCAGTTTGAGGATCGTCAACGATTTCAAAGGTGTAATGCTGGATTTAGCCACAACAATTGTGGCGGTTTTCGTATTCGTCGTTCTGATGTAGATGAAACTGGTGTATGCTGTTTCTGATGCGTCACAAATAAATGCAGCTAAAAACTGTCCTCAACCACATATATCTCGGTTTGTCAAATTTCTCCACATTGTGAACTTTAGTGCGCCACACTAAAGAAGTCTCCATCAAATCATTGGGCAGTTTGTCGTCTTCATGAGGATTGCATAATGAGTTTCAAAGGAAGAGTAGAGTTTGAGAGTAGAGATAGTTTTTTCAAGCTCTTATTTAGATCGTAGACTACTTTGAAGACAAAGACATCGCTTGTCGGAAGCCACTCAATTCCTAGTGCTTTCACAGAGTAAAGTTTTGCTGAGAATTCACGTTAGTTTTTGCGCAGTTCACTGGGCAAGAATTCCATGACTTCAGCAGAGCTGCTTAAAAATTTTCGCAGAGGAAACTGTCTCGTTGTCATATGACATCTAACGTCATTGATCAGCTTCTTTGCTTTAGGTATTTCATCTGCGCCAGTCAACCAGTCATCGACGTAGATGTCACAACTGACTGTTTCTTTGACACAAGAATGCGTGCCTGCTTCTATGAGTGATCATACAGAGTGATAGCAATTGTTAGCAATCCAATATGTCACTCGTGTCATCTTGTAGGTTTTATCGGTTGGTAAGGCTCTTCTCGCCAGACAATTCGATTGTAGTCCTCATCGTGCTTGATAAGAGCCACCTGACGATAAATGTTTGCAATGTCTCCGGTGACTCCAATGGGTTGACATCGGAACCTTAGCAGATGATCAAACAAATCGTCTTGAAGCTTGGGGGCAACCATCAGTGCGTCGTTCGAGTTGTCGTTAGAGTACTCGTTGAGTTTGTGCAATGAGCCCCAATCCGGGCTCAATCTGTTTAAACCAGAATCACGAGGCTCACTCAACTGCTTCTATTTGACGTGGATCAATTTTACAAGCTGTTGTGAAAATTTTGATATAAAATTGCATTGCAATTAAAGGAGATAAATCCCGCAGAGATTAAATCAAACATTTGAAACAATCTTTGTTGAAACAAATCAGTTTTTTGGCGGTAGTTAAATTCCAATTCATTTTTCATTCCATTATGTTGCTTGGTGCAAGCAACAAATGCTTTTTTGTTCAAATTTTCCAAAAAATGCTCAAACGTTTTTGACTTGTTTTTTGAAAAATTTGCCTGCGGCACAGAAAATTTTTGGCAAAATTAGGTCCTTACAGTGTTTTCGGAGAGCTCGCAAAATCAAATTGGCCGACCTAAAAAAAGGTCCACAAAATTTTCAGAAAACCGCTCCCCCATAAAAAAATTTCTGAGCACGTCACTGTATGCTAGCTATACATGCTTTTAAGCTCACATTGGTGATCGAAAAAATTTTTTATTCGAGTGATCGAAATAAAGGTTTCAAGGAAAGTTTTTAATACCCTGATAAAAACTCGTTCTTATTTTATTTTATTTATTCTTATATTTCTTTTACCTGCGACTGATTTTGGTAAAATTTGAGGATATTACCTGATATTGTTATGTGGCTATAATTTTGGAATAGCTTATGTGCTTTTTAGAAAAAATATCTATATTGATGGAAACTTAAACACAAAAAATTTTCCACCTGGTGAATTATCTTGCTCTCAAAGAATTGAGGCAGGCTAATTGGCCATCTAAGTAATACTAACTTATAACACTCAGTCAGTTTATATCAATAATAAACAAAGTTCAGCTTTTCAAATCTTATAGGTTATGAAAATGATGCGTAACAAAACCTATTTGAACCAATTAACAGGCTGTGGTAATATTCGGGGCTTTGATTTAATACGAGCAGTCTTGTTAGGAGATTCAACTAAACTTTGTCAAAGAGATCTATAAAGCTGTCAGTAAACCTTTAAACAAAACAGGGAGGTTGATTTTTCGGACTCAATTGCTGTTTTTCGAAAAACTAAATACCATCATAACCTGCTCTCCTAACCGATCCTCATTAGAACTGCTCATGTCGCAGCAAAACTCTAACAAGACTGCTTGTATCAGGGCGAAATCTTGAATTTTCAGACAGCCTTTTAAGTTCTATGGAGCAGTAAAAACATCAAAAACTCAACTGTGATAAAATAAAATTAATTTTTTTTTGGTTTTAAAATTTGAGATTTTTTGTAAAAATCATCCCCAAACACGACACATTAAATACAAAGTGATAGATTTCGCTCCTAGAACCAAAAAGCTGTGTCAAATAAGTCTCCGCTTACGTGTTAATAGCGCGAAATATAACGCGCAATAATTGTCCCAAACTGACCAAAAATGGTAACAGGTGAAATATCGTCTAAATTTTAGCGCAAGACAACAATAAATACCTTTTGAATGATATGAAAAATTTTTGTCAAAAATGGCTAGTTGAAAAGTCGAAATATGTCTGAAGAGAAAAACCCTCCCGAGCACAATTATTCCGTTACTTTGGTTACAAAAGTCAGAACAATAAACTAAACAATTTCAACCTAGTTTGTTTTCCTCCCCATACAAAAAATAATATTAATGCTAAAAAATTTGTTTCATAAAATGAATTCAAATAGTCAATTGGCTAAGCGAAAGACAGTGTAGAATAAATTTAAATGCGAGATGTTTCGCCCCACATAAATATTTTGCGTTTAAGTTCTCATCATCACAGATAAGTGCTTAAAAAACTCAAAATGAGTTAGTTCAAAGTGAAAAATTGACAATTTTAAAAATTCAGACCTTTAAAACAAATGATTGCATGCACTTACTTTTCTACACTTGTATTTTAACCGTCGATACTTTTAATGAGCTGTAAAATTGTTGGTTGAAAGTTTCATTTTGATTGTTATAAGTGGCTTGAGTACTGAATAAACGAAAACTGCCATATAACAAAGTTTGGAAGAAAGTTTTTTGCCAGCTCAGTTTTTTGCCACGTGGTGCCCATGGTTTCTAAATTCTTACTGATTTTTTATAAGGAAGTCAAGGGTTTTTGGAGATGAAGTTGAATTGTCTATTAATCAGAATTTGACCAAATTTGATGATTATTTAGTCTATGCATGTTAAATTAGAATTTGAATTTGCTAATTTTACTAAAAACTGTTTGAAAAAAATTAAAGATAAACTTAATGAGAAAATCAAATCATAGATCATTTCAATTCATTTTGAGATTTCATAAGATGTTTGTTAACTTAATTTGTTTGTGATTGAAGTTTAAAGTATTGGATCTACTTGCAAACCTCCCCATTCAAGAAAGTGGGATATTGTTAAGTTGATTAAATAGGTCCAGTTTTTGAACAATCAGAATGCAGTAAAATTAGAACTCTTAATAGAAAGGTTTTTTAGTAGATAGCAAAGAGGGGATTAATGAGCAGATTCAAAAGGTTGATCAAAAGATTAGAATGGGCTAAAAAATTTCCCAAGTTACACCACCAACTATATAAATTTCATCAACTTTTTTTATTCGACTTCTCGATATCAAGAGTATTTCAAGTGACAATGCCATTCCAACGCCAAGAATACCAGATATCAAAAAGTTGTTGATTTTCAGCAGACGAAACATTATTTGAAAATCAAATACTTTGAAATGATTTATGGAATCTTTCTTTTGGGCCATGAGCGCTGAAATGGATTGAACCTCAGCACTTATACCCTCAAAAATTACCAGGAGATTGAGCAGCACACATATCCATACACAGTTTCATATACAGATTCTTCGAAACTTGGAACAATAAGTTCAAGTGGGCTAGCAAGAGTTATTCGGCAAAAGATCCCATATCAATAAATTTGAAAACAAATCATTCTAATTTAAACAAGACTTTTAGTTATTTTAGGCAGGTTATGGCAAAGCCCTGACCGTACCGACTCTACATTAAAGCTAATTTAAAAAAAAAGTTAGTTCGATGAAATTATTGACGGAAAGCTTGTTTTTTTCCTTCCACGCGACAAACACACACACAGAGACACACACATTACATTTTCAATTTTGTAAAATTTAACTTTGTCATAACGCAGTCAAAATTTGGATAATGACCAAAATATCTTCTGTGAAAAAGTTTGTTTTTGATAGTTTGATTTGAAACGTACCGATTTCAGCTATAATGAAAAAACAAACAAGACTGCTCATATATCAGGGCAAAGCCCTGAATGTTCCGACTGTTCCTTAATTCATATCGAATAGCTTCTGGGAAATTAATATTGAAAACCTATAAATTTTGGACAACATCGAAGTGTGAATTTTTGAGTCGTACGAAATTAATACGACCGATTAGCTAGCCTCAATTCAAATTGGAACGGTTTTGTTGAGCGGGATAATTAGCCACGCATAAATAATTTGCGTTACGCTCTCAGCATTATGAATAAACTCTTTAAAACGCGCATAATTTAGTCCAGAACATGGCCAATGTTGCAAATTTCAAACCCCAGAAGTTTACAAAAAATAATTGGAGGTAAAATAACTTTTTAAATTTGAACTCAGGAAGTCGATATCTTAGATGGGGTATAAAAAATTATTGTTCAAAACTGCTATTTCGATCGGCGAAAATTGGCTGAAAAAAACCACACGGAGCATAAATATTCCGTTTTCTTCGAAAATCAGAACAACAAGCATGAAAACACATAATTATGCTATGTAAAGAACAACGGGAACTATTAAGCGTTTTGTAGCCTAAAAACTAGACCAAATGACTCGCCTCAGTTCAATTTGGAATGATTTAGTCCGCCGTTTACGCGTAATATGTACGCAATATATTGCGCGTTAGTTATACCAAATTGGCTTAATGAGATTTCTTGAAAGCATCATAGTTTTACAAAAAAAAGATCACAGGTGATTTGTTTTCACTACTTAAGCTCCAAAACACAGTATCATTCAGATGGATGAAAACTTTTGTCAAAAAGGCTTAGCTAAAAGGCCATAAAACATTCCAAGCGTAAATTTTCAATGGTTTTCTTTGAAAGTCGAACACTAATCTTCCATGTGGGATATCAAAAATTTTGTCTGGACTTTTTAAATTGTTTGACATGTTGTTGGGAAACGACGATAAACTTGACAACTCACAATTTGTAAGCCTAGTTATAGTTAAAAAAACCCTTTCAGGCGCGAATCAAGGTTTTTCTTGAGGTTTTTTTCTATAAAATGTTCGAAAAATTTATCATTTTAGGTCAACCAATTTGATGTATTTAACTCTTTGAAAACATATAAAAACCTATTCTGACAATGAGTTCTTCGCCGCAGGCGAACTTTTAATAACAAATGGGTGAAAGGATGACATTTCGTTTTTTCCCAGCCTTCAGAAAAACTTTCGAGCCGGCAAGTCAAAAATGGATGCACTAAAAATAGTTCCAAGTCGCGAAAACCCCTTTGGGTGGTCAGGGGGTCAAATTTCTGAGAGGGAGGGGCGGATCGTCTTAAATTACTATTAGTAAACCCACCCCTACCCCCTCCTTCCTCTCCCCAAAAGCGCTACTGGATTGCAGATTCCATTTAGGTCCAGAATAACTGTTTCCGCTATCGAAGGACTAAAGGACGAAACAACCGGCGGCCAACAACTCAAAAGGTATTTATCAATATAAATACTTCATTCGGTTCGCCACACACTTTGCGTCACCAAAACAACTCGAAGCTACTCTCTATAGTCTTCTGCTTTCAAATAAACTTTACAAGCTCACTTCTACGGCCAAAAGAATTATACATTCTAAAATCAAACTTATAGCTCCCAGCTATTGTATTTTCGTAAATTCATTCAATGCCGTATGAAGGGGCTTGATTTTTGTACCACACACACACACACACACACGCGACGATAATGGTACCAAGTAAGAGATATAAAAGTAGCCATGCCATTCTATCAATAATATGAATATTATTAAAATACAAACTATATATACGTTTGCTTTACCAACGAAAGCGATCGTGAATATAGAATTGACAACTTAAGTTGTTTATAAACAGCGGTATAGTTATTATTCATTCAGAAAGTAAAAGATTTGGGCGTGATCAAGTTCTTGAATGAGCTCAGTAGAATAAAGTATCTGGTGGTAAAGTGGTTTAATAATATTCCAAACCACTTGCCAATATGATACCAACTCACAACTAGCTAAAATGGTATAGTTCTCTCTTTCATGCTGTCCAAACAGTCTGGCTGAAAGTGTTTTAGAAACGAAATCCGACGTCATTCATGGCTGCCGTCATCACAACGCCACAAAAATGTGTAACTTGATACTGCGAAACTTCTCGAGTAGACAGTATCCGCAGACATATTTTTCATCAGCGGGAAAATAAAAAAGCTTTCTGTTCAAAAAATAGAACTTTCCGCTTCATAGTTATTCCAAGTCACTTCGCTCTCAGGAAAAAAAAACTTGTTTCCATGGCGAGCAAGGTTTCCATGGCATAACATAATACCTTCCTTGTGTTGTTATTGTTCCGAATTTCGATACGAATGTAACAGAATATTTGTGCTCGGGGTGGGTTTTTTTTTCTTCAGACAAATTTCGACTTTTTAACTAGCCATTTTTGACGATTTTTAAATATCATTCGAAAACTATTGTTGTCCTGAGCTTAAATTTGAAGAGATATTTCACCTGTGGCCATTTTTTGTAAAGTTATGGAGGTTTAAAGATTGCCATTTTGGCCAATTTGGGACAATTAACGGGCGATATATTTCGCGCTATTAACGCGTAAGCGGAGAATTAATCCGTCGTAGAAATCGTTCCAACTTGGTTGAAAGAAGCTTATTTGCCGTAATTGATTTGTTACAAGGAGCATTACTGTTATTACTGCTCCATAAATCTGAAAAGGCAGTCGGAACGTTCAGGGCTTCGCCCTGAAACCAGCAGTCTTGTTCGACTTTCGAAGAATGTAACAAAATACTTTTGCTAGGTGTGGATATTTTACAGCTCAAAAACATCGGCTTTCAACAAACACTTTTTCTCGGCAGTTTTGAACTATCAGAAAGTTATCGCTGTCCTGAACTCTCAGCAAAATTGCTCGTGAATCATACCTCGTTAGGAACGGAAAAAGTTTTAGAAAACATAATTTATACTTATTTGGAAATAGTTTTCGAAATTTTTGAATTAATCTAAGCCGGCGATTACAAACAAAAAAAACAAGACTGCTCGTATCAGGGCAAAGCCCTGAATGTTCCGACTGCCTTTTAAGGTTTATGGAGCAGTAATAACGTTTACAAAATTAAATGAAATAAAACAAAATGATAAATTTTTTTTTCTAAAATTTGAAATTTTTTAATAAAAAATCATCACCTCACACGCCATATAAAGTACAAAAGGATAGAATTCGCTCCTTATAACAAATCAATTAGGGCAAATAAGCTTCTTTTAACAAATTGGGACGATTTCTAAGAGGGATTGATTCCCCGCTTACGCGTTAATAGCGCGAAATATATCGCGCGTTAATTGTCCCAAATTGGCCAAAATGGTAATCTTTAAACCCCCGTAACTTTACAAAAAATGGTCAAAGGCAAGATATCTTTTCAAGTTTGAGCTCATGACAACAATACCTTTCGAATGATATAAAAAAATTCCGTCAAAAATGGCTAGTTAAAAAGTCGAAATTGGTCTGAAGAAAAAAAACCCACCCCGAACAATTACTTTCGGATCGAAAGTCGGAACAATTAGCTCTCGTTTCAAAGTTTTGATAATTGTTTTCAAGTTAAATTTCTGTTGTATAACTTTTTGGAAGTAAGAAAAGCTCAAGGATCT
>NC_087066.1:49740894-49987109 GCF_963678635.1 Symsagittifera roscoffensis
GTGATCATTTTTCGTAGAGTTATGAGGGTTTAAAGATTGCCATTTTGACCAATTTGGGACAATTAACGCGCGATATAATTCGCGCTATTAACGCGTAAGCGGAGATTTAATCCGTCATATAAATCGTTCCAAATTGGTTGAACGAAGCTTATTTGCCATAATTGATTTGTTAAAAGGAACAAAATCTATCTTTTTATACTTTATATGGCGTGTGGGGTGATGATTTTTATAAAAAATCTCAAATTTTAGAAAAAAATATTTCAATTTATTTTATAACATTTAATTTTTTTACGTTATTACTGCTGCTCCATAAACCTTAAAGGCAGTCGGAACATTCAGGGTTTCGCCCTGATACGAGCAGTCTTGTTAGTATTCAAATTTCAAAGCACATGCTGTCAAAAATGCTGGTATAAATATATTTTAGAACGAACAAATGTTCCATTTTTTGGCTTTGGCGCTTTTTTTAATGAAGGCGTTCTACAATGTTTTAGGTGTACAAACTTTAGTCACAAAAACAAAGAAAAAGTTTACTCATGCTAAATGGTATTAAGACCATATTCTACTGGCGTTTTCTACGCCATAAGCAATTTTTGGAAGAAACAGGCTAAGGATTCAACTATGGGTACCTTTTGGAACATTTTGAGTTTTAGTCTCGTAACAACGGAAAATATTTTGTTAATCGTTTAAGTAAAGATTGACTCTACAAGATGAATTCGTGAAACGGCCCGTTTTTTTTTCGTTTTCCCACAGAAACCTGTTGATTTTAACAAAACATTAAATTAAACTAGCGACTTTGTTGTTCGAACAAGGATCTGACTTTTGTTTACGCTTCAAACAATATTGCTCACTCAGGGCGCAAAAAATTTTGTTAACTTTTTCCGAACGACCAAACTGATTCTCGAATGTCTCCCAAAACAACTTAGAGAGCTTATTTTACCAAATCTTTATGCGCAGCAAAAGTTACAATTATTAAAGTTTGTTTCGGTCAGGAAAAAGAAGGAACTTTTTTTATACTTGAACACTTTTAATATAAAATCAGGTGTCACAAACAAACGTCAAATGATGTGGAGTGCTGTACACGTGAATAGAGTGGGCGTCTTCAGTGTCAACTGAATCATCCTGTTAAACACTTCCTGCTACTTAAAGTCGAAACAATAAACAAAAACTGCAAACAATTTCAAAATCCATGCTAAGTCCCGTTTCTATTTCTTTCTTTCTCTCTTGTTCCGCCCGAAGTGTTTCTTTCATCTGCTGTGTCCACTCAAATTCAAAGTTTCATTTGTTATTGTTTCCTCACAACAGAATGTTATTCGATCTCCTTGGACTGAGGAGCAACTTCCCCTGGCTATTCAAGGGTCACCTTCACCTTTGAAAGTCCCGGCTGCCGATTCCTGGAAGTGGATAGGGTGTCTCAAAAGGAATTCAACCACAATTTACAAACAGTTTACAAAACGACGTCTACATTCCAGTTCGCCCGAATTAAGTTTGAGCTTTATTTAAATGCTTAATAGACCAAAACCATTGCGTTCCAAGTTGACTCAAAATGAGACTTGTTTCAAAAGGTTAAAATTTCAAATGGTTGCAAGCGAAATTTGGGGTGTTTGGAAAATCTGATGTAGGTACGCGGCACTTGATTTGTAACTTCACTCTGCAAAACCACAAAACGCTCCAATTCCATTCAGAGTTTGGGCTTTCAGGTTTCCATTATGAATTTGATGTGACGTAGCTGGGATCAAAAGAAACCAGTCTGGCCGGGTCCCAATTCTTGAAAGAGTTATAGATTGTTTACAAGTTTGCTTTCAAAACTGTATCATAAACAAGCTAGTAGAACAATTTATTATCCCGTGAGCGCAACTTTTGCATTTAGGCAATAAGAGGAAAAGCCCCGGTCGACAAAGAAGAATTTTGGGTACATTCGGCAAAAACATGCTGAGTTTGTCTCTGGTTTTAGGGTCTTTCTGAATGAAATAATCAAATAATCACCTGTCGTTCCGCCCAAATGTGAACAAATACCTCCCAAATAGGTAATCATAGCCTCCAATTTGAATGAAAAAGTAACCTAATCTAATCCGAAGTTCAGGCACATTTTTCAAATCACATTTGACGAAATACTACCCATACCAAAAA
Source organism: Symsagittifera roscoffensis (assembly GCF_963678635.1). Lineage (NCBI taxonomy): Eukaryota > Metazoa > Xenacoelomorpha > Acoela > Convolutidae > Symsagittifera > Symsagittifera roscoffensis. Next base: position 49,743,022 of record NC_087066.1, read on the forward strand.
TCATTCACACTAAAACATCACTTGCCATGCCACCGACTATGTTGACTTTTAAGATAGCTTTCCTCTGAGAACAAAATGTTGCCTCAAAAACCTTTTAAACAAATCTGCTGAGTGTTTTCAACAACTAGAGAATTAAAGATTATTTAGAAAATTTAGACTATCGGCCAATTTAGAGTTAGATATCTCGACTAGCCAAAACGCTGAAACCAACGATTAGTCCATTTGGTAATATTACTCCCCCTTGTTCATATTTTCAATTGACAGTCATATTTCTGACAGCAGGGAAGGAAAATGGTATTAATTCCCTACAAATATGTCTCTCCTACCCTAAACAACAGTGCTGCAGGTCCAGTTGCAAAATAGTTTGTTCATACCCGGCAAAGCGCTAGTCTTCAGTTTCGAACAAAACTCAAGGACAACTGACAAAGTGACAGTTTCATAAAAACAGTTGCAATTGAGGCGGCATCAAACATCTTCACCTGGTATATAATTTTTACATGCGATCCAAAGTTTATCCAACGACAAAAATTACTTGCAATATCAAAAAAAGATGGTCCGATCTCCCCTAATTTGAAAGAAAACGGCTTCCTCCGTGTTGTATTTTATGATTTGATCCCACCATACATTTTTATTCATTGAACCACGATACAATTTTACAAAAAAAAAATAAAAAAGCAAGGATAGTCGGTAGCTGTGCAAGTACCACATAATGTTCTGAACTCGAGTTTTTGATGTCCACTATTAAGTAGAGATATTAAGGGTTTAGAAATAGTAAAAAATGCAGGTCATTTTGTTAAAGACTGTACAGTGGTAACTACGCCGACAAAGAACAACCAGACAAGGAACGTTTCACCAGCCGAAAAGGACAACTTTTCAGAGCTGAAAATATGAGCTATATGTACAGTACATCCCAATTAAAAATTTAGTTAAAACTAAGTTGTAGAAGTTAAGTTAGTGGTCTTCTAGCTCTCTATGGTTTTGACTCTTTCTAGTTACTGAAGCAAAACATAATTCAAGTAATGAAAACTTTTAGGTCTTCTATGTTACCACCAACTCTCTGAAAACTATTTCATGCTGATTCATTTATCTTTCACCCATAAATATTTTGAACGTTTTTTCCACAAGAGTCACATCTCTTTCATGAATCTCCCCACCCCCTGTAACCTTGTGAAAAAAACACCCCTATAAAGAACTAAATCAATGGCTAAGCACAGCGTGTTGCACTTTCCCCTCCTTTGCAATGAGGGGGTGGGGACGCTTTGACTCAAACAGTGAATAAATGTTGATGGCATGCAGAAGTTATAAAGAACTAGTTTTCCAGCAGAGAACACAAATTATGACAATGACATTGAGGTCAACTACTGCAGTTTGTGTGAGTTTAAGTTGAAACCTCAAATAAAGGTGAAGGTCCCATCCTTACTTTTCTCACATTGAGACTAATCTAGCCTAGAATACTCGATAAGAACGTGAACAGAATGTGAAAACTTGACACTGGTTGTTGACTTAGTTCAAACCTTGCATCAAACTCACTGATAAAATTGAAGGGTGCCGGACATCAAGCCGACGGGACTTCAAGCCGAATCGTAAAATTAGGGACTTCAAGCCGAAAATTTTCTCATTAAGTGATGAAATAGGATTAATTTGAAAACCTTTTTAAAGAATTTCCTACTTTTATGATCTTTTTTCAGTAATTAATGGCTTTTTCATAAAATTTAAGCCTCGAAATGATGTTTAGGAAAGTTGAAATATAAAACACGGTTGAAGGCAATTTTCTTGTTTATAATTTATGCATTTCAAAAACCGTCTGAAATTATTAACGAATGCCAATCCTAAGTGATTCATTGTCATGAATAACGCTTATTATGGACTAAACTTGCCTAAATTTTTGAAAAGCAACGTTTTACTTATGAAAAAATTGTAATTTGAGGTGCTTGTAAAGTTTAAATTTCGGCCTGAAGTCCCTTCGGCTTGAAGTCCCGTCGGCTTGTTGTCCTAGACCCAAAATTGAAACCCATTTTTGAATGAGAATCTTAATTTCACTTTCCATGACAACCATCTGTCAGCATAAAGAGTCCAAACGCTTCTTCATGCATTATGAACTAGTTTCAGCAAAGCTTAAGCTAAAAGAGTTTAATACAAAGAGAAACGTTTCTAAGACTTTTACTAAACACCATGATTATAAAAACGCCTTTCTATTTTTAACTTTTCTATTTTTCACTCAAAATTGATGCTCAATATATGTTTCAGTGTCAGATACTCCCTTTGTATGTCTTCTCAGAAGCTTAGTAGTTTTTTTCTCTTTTCTATCAACTTTTGTAGTATTTCTAATGAAAAAAGTACATTTTGTTTTTGACCCAACTTTTTTTGCCCATTCGCAAGTAATTTTTTTTAATAGGATGCAAAAAAAAATCTGGCAAGTTTCACTGCTCTTAAAATAATTAACACGTTTTCTTCCACGCACCCAACAACAATTCAATAGGAAACTCTGTGTGAGATTTTAGGGGCGAAATATAAGGATGCAAAAAGCCGGGAAAAAATAGTTTTGATTGCTTTGAAGGGACGTAACTCCAAACCGCATCAATAGAAAGGCTCATTCGTATTGAAGCCCCCTGAGCAAAAGATAGCTCGCCTTACTTTCAAAACTATAAATTTGTGGTGGGGCCATAACTTTTTTTTGCTAGGCTGGGTGGGATTTATAGTGGGAAAAAGAACCAATAGACATGTTATGTCATTTGAAGTAGTTTTTAACAGGCCTATTTTAAGTCTGTTTCAAGTCCGTCATAACTCGGCCATGAAAAAATCAGATCAGTCTGAAATTATGACTAATAGACTACGAATAAGTGGGAGCAACACTTGCGCGACCGTGAAACTTTATGCCGTTTTTATCAAACTACATCTAACAACATAAATAGCGAATTGAATACTAAATCGAGAATTACCTCGAAGAAACCGTTTTTGCGGAAAATAATTACAAAATTTATACCGCCTTTTCAAAAGTAGCTACAGGTCAAAATCACTGAAAGAATCATCAAGAAAAAGGAATCAGTACGCAAAACATTGCTTCCCGAAATGCGTATCCCAAGAGTTTCTATCCTTCTCGAACATTATGCTGGTGTAATTGTAAATAAAAAACCTTCAGTTCGCCATTGGTAGACTCCGCACAGGTGTTTGACACACAAATCCCTCTGATCAGCAATCACGCCATCTCAGCCCGATGTTAAATGCGGTCTTTTTGTCTCAAGACACTGAAATACTGTTTCCACAATTTAACTCGGTTCATTATTGAGCTTTAAATACTCACTCCACTGAAACTTCTCAATCAGTTTTAGATGATGAAATCATGCTTTAGTTGAAAGACGGTGACAGGCTTGCTGTTAATCGGATCCAAGATATCTTCCAAATGTATTTAGTAAAAAGAATCACCATCAACAAAGCCGTGTCAATAACAGGTGTGAACAAGAAATTTCGGTTAATGTGCAAGAAAGACACGAAAACAGTTACTTTTAATAAAATAATTTATTTTTTTCCTACAATTTAAGTAGCTTTGTAGCTTTTATTGTGCGCTGTTTGAGCAGCTAAACAAAAAGTTTCCGGGAATTTTAACAATGGTTTCAAATCACTGCAGTTATCTTTGTAATTTTATTACACAGAGGCGAAGCAGAACTTTGCCACACTTGCGACAAAATAAAAATATTGCATCACAAGATTTTGATAGAAAAGAGAAGTCATGTTTTTGAAAATTAAGCTAAGAAATTCAGTCGAAAAAACTGTATCTACAAAAGTGTCGAATATTTGGCTCAAACGATGTTCAAAACCTTGATGATGAATAAACGAGAGTCAGTTAATGCCAAGAAACTTGGGTCGACCCTCTCAATAAGCCGAAAACCAAACTGTAGCGAAAAAGTCAAGCATAAAAAAAGTATAATATAAAAAGGTTTAAATCAAAATTATTAAGATCAAACCCTCCTGAAAAAAAATTAAAATAATTACAAATTCACACGTGACATAAAACAATATCAATTACCTCAGACGATAAAACATATGCAGATCCCAATTAACCACAAAAAATTGATAAAATTTTTTAAAAATTCAGTTGAACCTTCAATTATAGTTTAAAACTAGGGCCGTAGCTGAAAATATCTGATTGATATTTTTTAAGAATAGATTTTACTGATGCGGGAAGAAACGCCTGATTTTCAAAGCCCAAAATCTGAGTTGTTTTTGTAATGAAATAAATTTTTAGCCGCTAGTGTTACCGCTAGTTTTTAGCCGCATTACAAATGGATTCAAAAAGAAACTAGGCAGCGTAGTGCACTTTTACCGCAAGCTAATAATTTTATTGATGTCGCGACTGCAAAGCCACTTGCACCGAAAAGATTACCATGACCTGTCTTATCGATTGAACTCTAAATGACAATTTTGTTAGGATAGTTTTCGAGAAGTGAAAATTTTTTTGCAAAAATTTGGAAAACGGCAAAAACTTGAGAAGTTGGACAAAAGATATTTTCTTACTCAAACTTAAGAGTCGACTCCTTTTGCGGGAAAAGTTTTCTTAGCCGCTTTATTCGGTTTATTCCATAATCGCAAATTTGAAAGGGTAGTTCATATGAAGTCAAAAAGATTCCAAAAAACGATCACAAAAGTATTTAAATGACTTTTCTGAGTGTTTTAGTTTTTATCTATAAGAACTAGGGCGTACCAGCTTATACAGCGAAGAAGCCCATAGTCTGTTTATCGATCGAACCGTTATTCTGAGAATTGGCATCATAGTTTTCGAAAGTCTTTTCCGAAAGCTATAAAAATTTTCTGAAATAGTTTAAAGGGGATCCACTTATGTAAGGAAGCTTCACACATCCCATTTTTTGATTGAAACCAACATTTGAGACTTAAAAACTGTAAAAATGAAAAGTTTGACCTTTACGAGGGCCACAAAACTTTAAGTAAAAACGTTTGGGCGTAACCACATAGGCACAGAAGTCTTCCCAGCCAGTTTTTTCAAATAATCTTAAAATTTGTGATTTGGGAGAGTTGTATTTGAGAAGAGGAACAGTTCTCAAAAAAACAATTGGACCAAAAATTCCTCCCAAACACTTTTTCGAAGGCTGTTGATGTATCGGAACCATTTTTTTGGAAGGAGTTTAAGTATTTTTAGGAAAAACTATAAGTTTTGAGAAAAACGAAAAAAAAATTTCAAAAAGTTTCATAACATCCGTTTCAAAAAAACTCCATGCATTTTCATGATAATTGTTTTTATCAGCCCCAAACTGTCCAAATCAAAATAAAAAAACTTTGGAAATAAACTTCTTGAAAAGAGTACCAGATGGAATTTTTTTCGTTCGAACAAGAACGGAAAATCAGCCGACAGAAATTAAGACGAAGCCAACAAATCCAAAAAAAGTCAACCTTTTTTTTTAAATGAGAAAATTGAACTAAAATAAATACTATCTGAAATAAAATAAGAAGTAGTTGTATTTGAATTTTCAAGAGACTGAGCAGTTCAGCAGATATGTGTAACAAAAGTTGTTTACGGAAAACAAAAGTCTGGTTTCTGATTACAAGTCACTTGCCCTCGCAAGTGAAAAAACGAGAACATTTTTTTTTCAAAAACTAGTCCGAACTACAATTTTTTTTTTCGGAAAACTACAAAAATCTAAATATTTGAGCCAATTTTTTCTGGATTAGATTTGACAAATTTTAGTACCGAAAAAGCGCTAAACTGAGCGTCAAATTAAGCTTTCCAAGTCTAATAACTAAGTATTTCATAGCTTAATAGAGGTTTATGCGTTATTCTCTAGCTTTGAAAACCCCAAACTGGACTAAAAAGAAAAATTTACGAACCATTTGTAAATTGTAAAATCTAGAGTGACTCACGACTGCAAGGGCTTCAATATGATACTTCACTCGATTCATTCGGATGATTATTTATCATCTGAAGAGGCGTGAGAAAACTTCAAAAACTAACTTTAAACTGAACAATACTGCTCGTATCAGCGCGAAGCCTTAAATGTTCCGACTGCCTTTTATGTTCTATGGAGCAGTTATAACATGAAAAATTTGAATGTAATAAAATAAAATTTAAAAACTTTTATTAAAACTTTCAGATTTTTTGGTAAAAACATCGCCCCACACGACATTTTAAATACAGATAGATTTTGCTCCTATTGACAAATCAATTATGGCATATAAGTTTCCTTCAACCAATTTGGAACGACTTCTAAGACGGATTAAATCTCCACTTACGTTTTAATAGTGCGAAATATATCGCGCGTTAATTGTTCCAAATAGGCCAAAATGGCAATCTTTAAACCCCCATAACTTTACGAAAAATGATCACAGGTGAAATATCTTTTCAAATTTAAGCTCAAGACAACAATAACTTTCGAATGATATAAAAAAACTCCGTCAAAAATGGCTAGTTAAAAAGTCGAAATTTGTCTCTAAAAAACCCACCCGGAGCACAAATATTCCGTTACTTCCGTTACGAGAGTCGGAATAATTATACAAATATGATATTTATGAGCCTATTATAAGCCTGCCTGCTCGTTATATCAGCTCAAATTTAGACAAAAGTTTAACTTTTCAAACCCATTTTTTTCGACAAAAAAACTCAAATAGACAACTAGAAAAAACGGAATCACAAGGTTGGTTGTTTAAAAAATACGATACAGAAATGACCCAAACGGATTTTATGAATCAAATCAATCGCCGCGAAAACAAATTGTGAACACTAGAAAAGAAAAAACTTTTTTGACCTAGGCAAAGCTGCTTTTAGCAAAACGCAAGCAGATTATCGCAAGCAAAAAAAAATTACTAACTCGAATTTTAAACTAAACACATTCAGCTAAAAAAAAATTTGGACCGCAGCTTGAGGCTTCTTAGGCAAGAATTCTACTAGCACTTAAATACGCGAAAATAGCTACATGTAATGTTGATTAGATAACGCACAAATCTGTGAAATGAAACGAGCGACGCATATAGGAACAAAAAGCGGATTCTTATCAACCAAGAATTGATATGATTGTAGAAACCAAGTAATTAACTTAGATTATCATTACATTCATCAAAATATGCAGCACGCGTCTATCTTTTGACGGCCATCCTGTTCACAAAAAAATCTATCAAAAAAACACATGCAACTGTTTGATACTCTCGCCATAGAGACGAATTGAAATCTATCGGGGAAACTTATCTTTTGATTGTTCAAATTAATTTTTTAGTTGGACCTTCCTCTGAACATAACTTGTTTCCAATGAATTGTGCGGCCAGTACTACAATAGAGACAGTGGACACTTAACACAAGGAATCAATGCCCGATTTTGTCTTCCCAGTCACGTGTTCGTCAAAAAGACATCCCGCGTAGGCTGATGAAATATATCGCGTTTCTTTTTGGAAAAGACTCTTAGTTGAATTTTCTGAAGCCGAACAATTTTCAAAAAATACTTGATATTCGGCCATCCTGTAATTACATGACTAATATTAGATTTTGTTTCACATCTGGTTTCAAAACTGATTGCGCAGAAAACGATATCAATTGCTTCTCAAATCCCCTATCAAAATTGTTCTCAGCTGTCTTTAAATTTTCTATTATCAATTGGGTTACAATAAGTGCTAATGAAGAATTTGCAAGATTGCTTAAGGCGAGTAGTCATTGACGACAATTCGCATACATTTTTTTTGAAACACACCTTTAAGATAAGCCTAACCCAAATTGAGAGAAACTGGATCAATCTAATTAACCGAACGATAGAAAAATTTAACTATTGAACTTACAGTGCAGAGACATGGAATTTGTAACTTTTTACTTTCAACGAGCAAGTGAACGCATTTTTTATTCATCTTTTTAGCGTTTTCTCCACAACTAGCAAAGATACAAGAAAAATTTTTTTTACACATTAAATGAAACTATTTGGAAGGTGCTAACTCAGTCAGATATTCAAAATCTTGTTTTGAAGGCGTAAAATAGCCAGTTAATCACAACTAGTTTCATAGGTGTTCTTGCCCTGGAAACGAACACAAGGAATTCGAAATTATGGGCTAATCTTGGATCTTTGGTAGGTTGATGAGCTTCACTTACTCATATGGCGCGTATGTTTAGGACAAAGAAAGAGTTCCATGGTCCGGCTCTGAAATAAGGTTCAACTTTAAAGAGTATTTTCGTGCCGATGATCGAAGTAAGCCAACAAAGAACCCTTCTTGCAAATGTCCACAAAAATTAAAATCTCCGATCCATGCAAATTTCGTTATAAGGTCTCTAACTTTTGTCCAACACTCTGGTTTAAGCGCCCAACACCTTTTTACTATCTGTATCGTCAAAACCGATAGGACCAATTTTCGACACTGGACGAAGTAACTCATCAATTCCTCTGTCCGTGATTTTTCCCGATATGGAGAGTAAGTGAAGATTATCAGTTTCCCAAAGAACCCATAAATTTAAATTCCTTGTGGACTTTTAAAGAATATTTCCAGAGCTAGAACACCTTTCAAACTAGTTATGATTACTGGCTACTTTACACCTTCAAAACACAATTTCTCAATAATTGATTTGGTTACGACCTTCCAAATGGTTTAATCTAGCATGTGTCAGCATTTCAATCCAGTATATTTAATAGTAGCAGAGAAAACGGTAAAAACTTGAAGAAAAATTCCATTCACTTGCGCCATCGAAGTTTAAAAAAGTTGCAACTTCAGTCTCCCGTGAATGTAGAATTTGCAATGTTAGCTTTCAAAAACTGAATTGAACGAAAAAACTTTTCACGTTTTTGCAGTTTTCTTTGCAGAAGGAGATTTAAGGCTGAAAATTTGACAAATGATGGAAAAATTTTGCATAAGCGTAGAGCCGAATGAACAACCGTTCACAATGTTTTCAGGGTGTTGTTTGGTTTTTTAGTTGCAGAACGTTAAAGAGATGTTTGTTCTCAGAGCCATATCCCTAGTAAACACCAGAACCCTTCTAAGACTTCGAACTCCAACGCTTTCGTTGGAAAGCTGAAGATCTAAGCTACACCCTCAGTCAAACTTGGGCATAATAATAACGAAAATTGTTGAGTTTTCAGTCAACTTCTTTTTAAGAGCTCAGCAAATTCTTTTTTCAATGAAAAGAAACCTATATGAGTGCCTAAATTAGATCGTTAACTTCCCAACTAACACTTTTGAGTCCAAAGTTTCAAACTGCTTCTGAAGTTTACGTAGATTTTTGGCACTGAGTCCATTTCTTTATCTTCCTCTAATTAAATGGTGCAACGACAACTTGAAAATTTTTTCTACAATTTTTTTCCCGGCTTTAGTCCCATCAGCAGTTTCATCCATCATATACCAGAGGAGAATTGTTAACAATACGGCGTTGGTGAGTAGCGAATGCTTGTACCGCTTCGCTCACATTTGACGATGCATCAGTTTGACCATCGAAGCTCACGCTTACCATACAATAAAAGTGCTTGTTACGAATTGTCGCCTTCAAAAATTAAGACAAACTTCCTTGTAAAAAATTTCGTTTCAAGTTGCTTTGAAGGTTGTTTGCGTTTCAAAGGTTGTCATTTCAACCGCCACTTCGACCAAAATATTTTCGTTTAGATGAAAAGTGAATAGGCAAAAAACTGAATTTGAATCAGTATAAATCATATGTATCATGCAGGTTCCATAATTTCAAAATGATTATTAACTCAGTCAGAAGACAGCAATAATATGCAAGTATATAATATAGCGATTTGTCTAATTTCTAACTTAACATTGCCAAATATACAGTTATTCAATATTTAAAAAACAAATCATCAGTTAATACATGGCTCCGATTTGATAAATATGAAAGCTGAGGTTTATGCTCAGATTAATAAACAAAGTACAACTATAAGGGCATATACTTTCAGACTTGGAATAGAAGAAAAACTTATTCGGTACCATCAGAAAACATGTAAAGGTAATCAACAGTTCCTATCTCAGCAGTCACGTCGTATTGCCAATGTAGGCAGAAAACTTTCAATCATTGCCGCAGTTTTTTTACCAAGGGTACTCAATAGCCAAGGGCAGACAAAAAAAATTTGGCTAGAAATATTACAAACTATTTCAGTGAGCGAAGCACGCAAAAAAAATAAAACTTCGAAATGAACAAAATTATTTTCACGTGGAAAAGTTCTTAGTAATTAAAAATATTGTCTGCCCAACGATCCAGTAACTCACTTCACGCTATTAAATAGGATGCGGCCTATGTCATACCATTTCACTCGTCTCTAGAATTGCGAATTTCTTCTAATTACTCGTCGACTAGTTGAGCGAATCTATCGTCTATTCGCTTCTGTACTCCTCCAAACTCCACCTGTGAACACATGGTACAAAATGACATCTACAGAATATCACAAATGAAAGTTAAGAATTAATCCTAATTAGAGAACTGAAACCTTGAGACATCCGCTCGTGTAGTATGTAAATGAATGGTATTGTGAATAAAACACTTGCCTCCATCTTTTCGCGACTGAGTTCGTTGGGGTCGAGGAACTTCATGGAAGTGACCGAGTGGATCACCCCTCCCGCCTCCCCCATGTTGTCCCGGATGTCATTCCACGTGATCTTACTCTTCTTGTCACCTGCAGAGGCAACAGACACACATTAATGTCAGCTACATCTTCACTCTACCTCCTCACTCATTGCAATTTGATACACGTATAGCCGCTTACTCAGCAAGTAGCACAGAATGTTCCGAAAGACTGTATTTTTTCTGCTTGGTTTGATAAAAAGATCTGACGTATAAAATATAATTTAGGCATATTAGACAGTCATAGTAGTATAGGCAAATTGGACAAAATTTTGTAGAAAAATGATTAGAAAAACAAAAAAAAACTGAACAAAAAAAAGTTTTAAGGTCTTAAATTAGGTATAATTCAGCTTGTAAGCCTGCTCGCTTGCTTTATTCGCTCGAATTAAGACAAAAAATCAAAAATTTTAAACCGGTTTTTCTCGACGCAAATTGGTTCGAATCACGACTGAAAGGGCTTCAATATGATATATCACTCAACCCAGTCCGATGATTATTCGTGATAGCTGATTTTGCGTGGAAAACAAAAAGAAAAAACTAAAACGCACCCGAATACGAAGTTCCTGCCCATTTTCAATGGTCGGAACAAAAACATATAAGATCCCAAAGTATTCAGATAAAACAATCGCACAATTTCTGGTTTCTTGTACCGAAAAAAGTTCATGTGGCTAATTTAAACTTGCAAGACCATATTACTTAACAAATTGTTTTCGAGCAAAACCATCTGATGTGAGCATAATCAGGATATCTTTAGCTTTTCACTCTCGTATGGAACTCAGTAGCAAATAGCCATCTCTATAAATACCTAAATAACAATTGAGCACATGTGAACTTTGAACGTTGTTATCTGTCTCCTCCCTCCCAGTATTTTGTAAATTGAGAGAAGGGTGCGGGGAGTGGGAAAATAGTCAAGCAGATGGCAAGATAGCCATCTAATGATGAACTGACACGATAAAGACAGACTCGGAGATGAGCTTTGCCACACTTGTGATACAACACAAACAAAAAATGTAAGTCTATCAAAAACAAATGAAAACTGTTGAAAAATACTAGGTCTACCAAAATTGGAACTTTCGTATGTCTCGAAAGAAGTTCAGTCTAGGCAAAAAAAGCCAGAAAATTAAATATTAAAATAGCAACGGAACAAAACTAACGGAGAGGAAACAAAGCCGACAATCTTTGAGTAGAACAAGTGGAGCCGAAAAAAAAACTAATTAAAAAAATAACTACAAATTTTCAAGTCCCCTTTGAATTAGATTGAACAACTTGATTTGTAACTTCAATGAAAATTGCTTACAGAACAAGTAAAATCCGTGATTTGGCAGCTAAGCCGACAAAACTTGCGCAGACAAACGGAGGTCTGTTAGGTATATCAATGTTTACCGGCAAAAAAGAAATTGAAATTTTGTTCTGGTGAACATAAATACTAAACAAAAAGGTCCGGCCGGGCCTCAAACCCCAGAGCTTAAGGTATGAATGCAACGGCGTTAGCTCTAAGCCAAGTAAGAAGGAGTCTCGAAGTTGCGAAGGCTCACTAATAAACCAGCTTCACAATTTCTTACAGATTTGTAAGAAAAGTTATTCACGCGAAAAAAAGAAACCTAGGTGTTCGATAGTACTAAGTAAGTATGGCCTTGCCTGAGGGAGTGACTGCATCAGTGGCCCTCTGGTGGAAGTGCAGGATGTTCTTCAACATGCCCACTGTCTTGTGCATGGGACAGAACCTAAACAACATTCACACACAATATAAACCATCTAAGTACCTCTAATCACTAATTCTATTACACATGCAACCACTATTGGTCCTGCCGACCCATTTTTTTCAATGCGTACTATTTTTTATATTTCAATTTAATGTGCACAAAATAAGACATAAGGACGAGGTTTCCTGACGCAGAGAAAAAAGTTCGCAAAGCGACTCTTTGACAGAGGGCACAGTTGGCCAAATCAAAGGGAAAAAAAGTTGCTGACATAATATTTTATTTCACACTGTGTGGTTTTCGGCAATGTTTAACATTTGTTCAACGATGCATCTCGTAAAATAAGTGGCCTCAGAAAAATGAGTTAATATAAACTCCTTTAAATGATAATCACGAAAACAATGAGCGATTTGAGAAGTTTCTGGTCCCTTACAAGGCCAATTTACATGTCGTAATGAAACAAAAAACTTAAATCCTACTCATAGTTCTCTACAACAAACTTGTAACGTAACATTTTCATATACAGAAGCGAGCTTAAAAAACACATTTCAACCCCACCAATTAATTTAAAACACGATGACCTTTTAAAACTTTTGTAACCAGGTGAAACAAACTTTCGAACACTGTATAGTACGCGTGTATTCACTGCTTTCTTACGCTAAGTCGAAAAAACTAAGCAGACAGGCGATAGTTTAAAACTTAACAAAACAACAGGTCCCGGTTGAACTCGAACTCTAAGCCTTTCTCGTCTCAAGCATGGATGTCACCACTGCTCTTATGATTCAATGAATTTGAATTTATTACAAATCAAATTGAAAAACGTATAACCTTTCTAACTAGTAGAAAATTGTATTGATTTCACCAAGAATAATGAAAGAGACTTACTTAGAGAAATTGTTTTAATTAAAATCTACATTAGCTGCTTTCTCAAAATATGAGGGTAATGTGAAGTTTCGTTCAAAATTGTTGTCCACAAACTACCAAAATTAAGGGAAAAAAATTATCAAAAAAATAAGCAATAAAAACCAGGAAAAATTAGAACATCAAGACCGTACATATAATCATTCCCCATAACTGAGAGAAAAAGCAAGAAAGAAAACTTGAAACACCTAAAATAAAAAAATACCACAACTATAGCCGAAATTTTCACAAAACTCAGTAAATCTATGAAAGCAACCAAGTCTGCACATATCTTAAATTTATAAAAAACGAACAAAGCAAAATGACAACCCATCGATAAAACTTTGAGTCCAATTAGTGAACAAAAAAAAGATATCAGAAACAACCACAATTTCTTTTCTCACGATATTACCAAATGCATATTTAAGAGACACACTGATTCCAAGTTTAAAATGCAACCTGATTGATTGACACCGAACTAAATTTCAGAACCCTACTCTTTAACCAAACTATTTCACCCAAATTTTAAAACCCCTACTTTATTACCCCGTAACAAGATAAACCCACTACAACTTGACCCCCTTATAACAGCGTAATTTGTTTCAAATTAAGTCCCTTTTTCAAACAAAAGAGTTTTCCAGTTAAGTACCCTATTTGAGGCAGATAACCTAAATTTATTTCATTTGATGCATAGCCACTCAAACAAAATTGCATTTCAATTAACTATATAAATAATCCGCCATTCACGCGTTTAAAAGAGATAACCTAGATGGTACTAATTAAATCAACATTAGAATTAGACGTTTGAGAGTTTTTATTAAAATCAAACTGTCTTATACACAAATCATCGTTAAACCAGTATAAGACTTGAAGGGCGCTTTTATTTTATGCTCGACGACCCCTTCTACTCCTTCCCCCCGCTAATTTCGGCCCCGCGAATTACGTATTGTAGAGTATCCCTGCTTTTCTAGGCACTTGCTTTTTTTAGTAAACTGTAATCGATTACCCTCAAAAAGTTAATCATTATGGCCTTAGAGGCTCTTTGAATTACTAGAACAATTTATGATTGACACTTTTTTTGAAAAAACTCGCCCAATTTGAGAAAATTGCATCAGTAGTTGAAATATCGATTTCGCGGAGAAATTCGATAATTAAATTCCACTTTCGAAACTTAAAGTCGGTCACGTTTTCGTGACCTTTACACTTTTGCTGTTCGATAATTGAGTTTACCTTCCTTTTAACGAAGGAAATGAACTGAACTTAAAAAGAAGTCAACAGTCAAACCGCAAAACGAAATTTTGAGCCTGAACAAACTTAACAATTTTTCCTGAAAAAAAAAACGAAAAAAAAAAAAAAACAAAAAAAAAAACATCGGGACCTAAAAGAGCCTGAACTACGTTCATGGACTCTTAAAAACTGAGTCACAAGATTAATAACGCTTTCAACTTTATACGGGTCACTTGATCTCTAACGTGACAACAAATTGGACCTGCAGCTTTCATTTCAAATCGCCTGCATCTATGCTGTGGAACAACAAAGACGGCCGCTTCTGAAAAATGATAACTTTAAGTACTTCCTTGGCTTCCTAGCTTTCAATTTATCAATCTAATCTCAAATATTTGCTGACTGAAAAAAAGCACATAAACACAACTTGCACTAAATAAGAAATCGACACATTAGTAAAATCTAAAAGAATGCTAAGCTATTAAAACATACCCAAGTAGGGACAAGTAAAAAATTTTGAAAAATTTCAGCTTTCGATTTTCGAAAAAAAAACAGGTTAAACCTCTTTGAATTTCGGGAAAAAATGACTTTTTTTGATAAATTTGACCTAATTTATTTATAAAATGGATCAGTGAGCAATCATTTAATTCCGCAAGAAATTTCAAAATTAAAATCCACTTTCGAACTAGAAGTCGTTCACGTTTTTTGCGCCATTTTGGAACGTTGGAATTTTCGTAATTAGAGAGCGCAAATTACGTACTTGTAAGCTTAGTTGAATGGAACTGAAAAAGCGCACATACACTTAAGTGCATTCATATATGCACTAATATTTATGAATGCACTTCTGTAAATATTAGAGCATTTGAAGAAAAAATCGTCCAGACTTATATCAGTGGAAATCATCTTATAAGTGAGTTCTTTTACACTTAAATTAGTGAAAACGCTTATTTCTTTCGATCACGCACGCAAGTAACCATGAACCGGGACATGATTTCGCAAAAAATCAATTCCAATTAGGTTTAAAATTTTCACTCCAAATAATATCAGAGCGCTGCTTAATCTTAAACTGTTAAATCAATTCTAAGTTTTAACAAAGTTGTACTTATCTCCAACTAAGCTTTGCGAAGCTCTTAGAATTTAAACAAATTTATGATCGAGTTTATCAAACTAAATGGATCTAAGAAAACTGGATCAATATCTAAATTTTAAATTTTGCTGGGAAATCGAAAAAACTTTATTGCAACTGCGATTCATACACTATTTTTCAGTGCTATTTGCACATTCACAATTGGAAAGTTTTGACAACCTTTTAGCAAATTAATGAGAATTAAAATAAAAGAAACAACGAAAAATTAAATTTGAGCGCGATGAAATGTTGAGACTTTTCGTGAAAAAAAGAAGCAACGCGACTTGAGTAAGAGTGTTCACTTCGTTCATTGACCTTTGAAAATGAGCTGAAGAAGGACGCCTACTCTATCCAATTCCGCCGCATTTGAATCGACCACGTAAGATTGAAAAGAGGCGGACCGAAAAAAAATTCGAACTCGCTGTCATTTTCCCTTCCATTTTGGAACAATGAAAATCAATATTTATTTGTATTTTGCGTTCGCGTGAAGCAGGTGTTGTTGATGGATTATTTGTAGATCTATTTTAACTCAAAATATTACGCCCGAGGAACTTTACGACAGGTCTTGTGAGTGCGTGAACTTTAAAATTTGCACAATGCGAACTTCTATAGAGCAATGACCCTTCCTTCTCTCATATCTTAAGTACTCCGCCCACCTGCAAACAATAATGGGGGAAAAGAGAGGGAAAAGTGTTTGTTGTGATGGAGTCCCTTTTGGAATGAGATCGAAAATTATCAAAATCAACAATTCCGCCTATCATTCAGAGGATGGATTAGAAGCCTAATTAAAATACTTTTTCCAAATATCTTTCACAGAGGAAGTTCTGGTCATTGCTGAATTAGTAACACAGTAGCAGGTTGCGCAACTCAAATATCATGCTGTAAGCTTGTAATTAAAATGTCAAGGACCTATCTTATCTGAAAAAAAAAACAAATTATGAGAATTTACAAGTGATCGAAAATCGATTAAATATTATTTCTCAGGTGAACTTTATGATTATAACTTTATCTATAAACAACGTGTATGTTCCATTATCTCTCATTGATCGGCAATTAATTGAACTTAAAATACAAGTAACTTATCATTTGTTCCATTTTATTCCCAAAATGAAAACTTTTGTTCGCATTTTTCCGTAAATGTTATCACCTTTATGAGCAAAAAAAACAAAAACAGATAGAAGTAGCCCAGTCGTCTTTTTCAATTCCCATCCAGGCACCTAGATCCTAAGTTGTATGTTTAACACTCCTGCACTCTTTTTAGGCTAGACTGGAGAAAGCGAAGCGGAAAACATGTGAGGGACGCGTCTGTCTGTTTCCTATCACAATAAATTAACATTTTAGGACAACGATCGATAAGCAATAAAAAAAAATGCCTAATAGCATGCTCATAAATCAATATTTAGAAGTAGTCTAGCTCTCTCTCGTACTGTACACAATACACAAAGAGAAACTATTAACCTTGAGATCATTTCAACAATTTGCATGCGAGAAGAGAACGAACGTATGCTCACTCACAATAGTGCAGGGCAGGTGTATATAGTGCAAACTAATATTGCTTCCATTACAATGAAACACTTTGATTTTTTTTCAGAAAGGCAACCAGACGAACATTTGAGTAGGAGACCTTTCAGAGCTAACAACTGGCTCCAAGCCACGTCACTTTTCCATCACACGTGCCAAAAAGATGTTATAATCTATACATATTTTTAACTTGATTCATAAGGTTAGAATCTGATTAGTTGTAATTAATTGCTCCAAAAAGAGATAAAAACATAATGGCTTGTTTTACAGTTTGGTGATTTTAGGCCCTAAAACGGTGAGTATTGTGCGTGCGTGCGTGTGTGTGTGTGTGCGTGCGTGTGTGTGTGTGTGTGTGTGTGTGCGTGTGTGTGTGGGTGTATCTATTGGAGTGAGTAGTGTAGTGTTGTGAGATGGTGGAGCACTGACTTGTCGTAGGGACTGAATCCGTTCTGCTGCAGGAAGTCGTCCTTGAGGATCTTGGCAGTCTCCAGGATGACCTTGTCCTTCTCGGCCAGAGTGTTCTTGCCCACCAGCTGCACAATCTCACTCAACTCCTGCTCCTCCTGCAGAATCTCCCTCGCCTTCGACCTCAGCGCAGGGAACTCGGGGTAGTTCTTGTCGAAGAAGTCGTCCAGAGCCTAACACACAACACACAATAAACAACTACTCTATGTCCATTCAATGCAACTGCTGTTTCATTTCACATCAAACCTCAAAAACCGTTTCTTTTTAAAACAAAAAATGAGCTTCAATCCTGTTGCATAATTATGAAGCTAACAAAACAAGAGATTACCACCAATCGAGGCAATAATATAGACAAAATATAACACCTTTGGGCAAGTAAAAAGATTTTAATGCTAATAGCTCTCTGTTTTTCTACTCTTTATGGCATCCAGGGTTCTCCCAAATTAGAGGCTCAAATTTTTCTTGATTAAATTTACAATTTTTGCGCCTCATTTTCTCATAAACGAGTTACTCGTAAAAAAATGTGTCCTTGTAAAAAAAAGGTGAAGATACTTCACATTACAACATATATGTGTGCTAAATATACATTTTGGATCACAACCGGGCTAAATAGCATAAACAGAATTCGAACTGACAGCAAGAAAAAAGCTATTCTTGAAAATATCAAAAAACGAAAAATATAGGTTTCGACCGAAGTGAAAATCACGAAAACTTAGCACACTAGTAGGGCCATCAAACATCATGTAAGTTGTCCATGTCAGCTTATCAAGCGTCTACTCTGTTAAAATTTTGTTAAAACATTCGATTGTTAAAACATTTGAATATTGAGGAAACAAAAGTGACCTTGATGTATTTGGAGTAGGAGATGTTCCAGTTGACGGAGGGAAAGTGCTTCCTCTGGGCTAGTCGCTTGTCCAGACCCCAGAAAACCTGCACGATGCCCAGAGTGGCCGTGGTCACGGGGTCCGTGAAGTCACCTCCCGGAGGAGACACACTAACAAACAGCACAAACACATTCATCACAACAACATATAACAAAAACTCACGATCCATTTTTCAGAACATTTTTCAACTTTGGAGTTTCAAACCAAAAAGTTTTGAGTTTCATATATGCCTTTAATTCTGTTGATTTTCCAGAATATTTTATGATTGACACTTTCTGATAAAACTTATCCTATTTAACAAAACTAGAAACATATTCAAAATATCCCTTAATCAAGATATACTCAAAAAACAGCCATAGAAAACCTAATTTGAAAAACGGAGAGCCCATGCTTATTTCTCATTTCGCATTGTTCGAACAACAAAATTGCAGTGATTTCAATTATCCGGACAATAAACAACCTCGGAAAATTCAAACGCTTTTTTCTCAAATTTGGTCAAGATTAATTAGGCAAAAAGTGAAGAAAACAAAAGCTGCTTAGAATTTCACCAGAATCAATTTTTGAATTTCTCAACCAGAAATTTACCCCAAAAATGGGTCATTTTGGCTTTTTTTCAATAAATCAAGAATTACGCTGAAACTACCGAGTTAATTGATTAGAAAATTATATCTAAAGAAGTCTCTCAGATAGCCCAACAAAGTTTTATAAGGTAAAACTTCCACACTTTTGCGCGAAATGTTTGAAATTTGTTTTAAGCAAAGATTTTGATTTTATAGTAAAAGTGACCGTTTTAGTCTACCAACCAGAAATTTATTCTCTTATACAAATTTCGAAAAAATGCTCCATTTCTGGATATATTCTACACAACCTCTTCTCTTCAGTTTTTCTCTAATCTTGAATCAATTTGAGAAAAATGCGTTTGAATTTTCCTATGTTGTTCGTTGTGTCCGGTTAAATTAAATCAGCAGTATATACCAACAATTATGCAAAATGACAACTCGAAATGTTCTGGAAAATGTATGTCTAAAAAGTCACGACTTGGCAGCATCAAAATGTCAGAATCTCTCACTTCATATTATATTGGTAAATCAACATAATACAAAATATCTCGCAACAAAAACAGTCTACAGGCAGTTGGAAGTCTGCCACGTCAATAAACTCAGGGAAACCAAAAAACGACTGAATAACTTGAAAACTTGATAAAATATATAGGCCCAAGCGCGCTTTGATCCGACCACGCTCGTGGTGTGATTTTTTTCTTCCCGATTTTGGCTGCCTCAAAAAGCTCGTAGGGGACAAGTATGGTAATTCATATGAACATTATTGATCGTAATTCAGATTCTAATCAAATGTCTCGTTGTTGAGGAAAACTGGTGAATGAATTTTCGTTTACAGACTACATTAGACGAAACTTGAATAGAGGCTTACAGCCCACAATTTATTTCCTCTACAAGTTATTTTAGCTATAATTACGTTTGCACTTTTGCTGCCCGATAAAGGAGTTAGCTTATTTAATGAAGGAAACGAATTGATCGTAAAAAAGTCAACAATCAAACCACTAAAAATCAAATTTGAGCGTGAACAAAGATTAGGACTTTCCCCCAAAAAAATCAACAAAACCTACAGAAAAAAATCATTTAGTTCTTTTACACTTACGAAAACAAATGAAAGAAAATTTGGAATTTTTTCGATGTTTTTTTAAAAGTATTTTTGATTTTTGCATTAACATCATTGTTGTCGGAAATCTCAGAGTTACTTGCACAGCAATGGGCTCTATTTTTGTAAACATTAACCTAACTTGAAAAATTCGATCAATAGGTAAAGTGTTTATTCCGCTGGAAAGCTTAAAATTAAATTCCAATTTCGAAACTAGAAATTGTTCACGTTTTTTCGCGCCAATTCCATGTTCGTATTTGCAGAGTGCTATTTACATAACTTTCAGCAGACGAGTTTCAATTGAACTCAAAAAGTGCATATATACCTAAGTGCATTCATAAAAGCATTAATATGTATGAATGCACATCTGTAGTTATTAGACTCTTTAAGACTTTTTCCTGAAAAAAAAAACGAAAAAAAATCACCAAGACCTATATAAGAGTCTTCACTAATGTTAATTACTCTTTAAAAATGGAAAATTCTGAAATTAAAAAAATTTTTCCGCTTTCTTCAGAAACACGCAAAGGATAAACATCGATTTTCTTTTCAAACGAGATTTGTCCAGGAAGCCCAAAAAATTAAGCCAAACCAAATAAGGCCAAAAAGCTATAAGGCTAAAGAAAAGGAAATTACTAAATACATTTAGTAAATTTAGTTTCAGCAAAAAATCGAGAATACTTGCAGTTACAATACAATTGGTAGCAGAACAAAAAAAATCCTTTGATATGAAAACAAAGACGGCGAAACAAGCAGTCAAACAATAGGCTGACAATGGATTCCTTTTGAAAAAAAAGGTCCAGACCAGATTCGGTCCCAGGGCCTTTTCTAGGCCAGAGCCGAAGAAACTTAAAAAATGGAGTTTTTTATTAGTCACCCTATGAAAAGGTTCAAATGATTTTGTGCTAACATCGCCCCCCAGACAAAATATACAACTACATATACATGCATAAATTTGTTGTTATCGATTTCGGATTGTCGAAATTCTCTAAGCTGAAGCTCTCTCAAGAGTATTCTACAGTTAGTACTATTCACATAAGCCTTATTCTCATTGCCGAATTAGATAAAACGATCAATATGTTAATTTTCATTCCACTGGGAAAACTAAATCCACTTTCGAACCAAATAACTATTCAAGTTTTTTTTTACAATTTCAAGTTTTTCCGCTTTCCTAATTGGGGAGCTTAGGTTTTCTTCCAAAAAAAAACTAATAACAGAGTCAATAGAAAGTTCGAAAAGAGTCATGAACGCAAACAAACAATTAAAAAATACTGACTTGTTTTGGAAGAAAAAAATAGTTCCAAATTTCAACGAAAAATCAGATGGCCTTAAAGATCTTTGAATTTCAAGAACAATTCATGATTGACATTTTTTTAATAAAAGAAACTCAATTTCTGTAAATTGGATCAATAGACAATTCTTTATTCCGCTGGGAAATCTTAAATTAAAATCCATTTTCGAGGCTAAAGTCAGTCACGTTTTAGTGACCTTTACGATAGTGAAGCTTGCTTATACTCAATAAAAGAAATGAAGTATACATGAAAAGGGATCTAAAATCATAAAAATCATAAAATATAAGTTGAAACCATTTTGATAAAGAAAGAATTGATTCAAAATCGACTGTCAGCTTTATTAAGAAAAAATCCATGCTTTAGAAAAAAGCCGACAGAAAATGAGCATATTAACGAAAGACCGACAATTAAATTCTTCCAAGAAAAATTCCATTTACAACATACTGAAAAAACAAGGTTCTGCCGGGACTCGAATCACAAACCTTGAGTGCAAAATAACCTTAGTACCTCTATACCAAATAGGGAAAATCAAGAATATGCAGATATGTAACAAAACTTGTTTACAAGCAAAAGTATCGTTCCTGATTACCACGCTCTTGCTTTCGCCAGTGTAAAAAATGCCGAAAAAATTCTGTCGAGAAAAACCGATTTTAATTTTTTGCTTTTTAGAGCAACGTAGCGGAAAGTTTGTTAAGCAACCGCGTGTCTTCAAGCCAATTTATTTATATTTATGCGTTAAAAGAAAAATGTGCATCGACTCGCAGCTTTTTCCTACCACTCACAAACTGACACATTTACATTTTTAAGATCATACTCAAAATTAATTGAACTAAATGCAAAATACTGATACATTACTGAACATTCAAACGAAGAAACCTTTTATGGTAGATAATTTGAATTGCGAACCCAAACGATTTTTTCATATATTAACATTTTGGAGGCTGCATCTATTTAAAAAAAAGCTTCCCATCTGTATTTTGTTACTTCAGATAATTGCGTGAATCGATTGATTGGTTTTTATCTATAGACTACAAAGACAGACAAGTGTCAATGAACGCTAGGAAACAGAATAAAAACTGGCACATACAAAAAAGCCCAGAAACACAACTACCAGCAATAAATTTTTTAGAAAAGATCGAGCGACCACTAAGACGACAATACGTGGATACAAGCTTATTGAGCCAAAAATGCCATGAAAAATTGTTGCTGCGAATTTTTTTGAATGATTAAGCTTTGAATGTTTTTTTTTCTTCAAATTACTGGAGTAAACCAAGATAAAATACGTATAGCACCAGAAAAAAACGTGATATGACAAATAAGCCGATAGAATATATGCAGACAAGCGTTTGACCAAAAAAGAACAATTTTTCCCGAAAAAATTCTATTTCATACTTACTGAAACATAGCCAACTGACCGAAAGAAAAGAGAAATGAACGCAAGGAAACTGAAAAAAAAACTTGTTCTTTCACAAATCTTCAACTTTTCAATTTCGAAGAAAAAAATAGATGGCCTTAAAGATCTTTGAATTAAAAAAAACATGATGGACAATTTTTTGTCAACATTAACCCATTTTGAGAAAACTGGATCAATAGGTAAAATTTTTATTTCGCAGGGAAATCTGATAATTAATTTCCATTTTCGAAATTAGAAGTCAATTACGTTTTTCGTGACCTTTACAATTTTGCTGTTCGATAGTGGAGTTTGCCTTCCTTTTAACAATGAAAATGCACTGAACTTAAAAAAAATCCCAAGTCAAACCGCGAAAAATCAAAATTGAGCGTGAACAAATTATAAGACTTCTCCTGAAAAAAAAATCAGCAAGACCTATATAAGAGTACTCACTACGTTCATTACTCTTGAAAAAACAAGTACAGGCAGTGACTCGAATCCCAAACCGTAGCGTTCAAAGGCAACCACGTCTACGCAAGGCTACGTGGGAAGGAGCAGTAGCAAAATGAGGTGGGGGGAGCGGGGCGGAGGCCTCCCTCAGGGATTCGACCGCTGCCGACCCAAAGGGCCCCCCTTTGTACTATTTGATATACCCATTTTTGGCTGACTGACCATACAATTTTTTCTAAAGGCGCGAATCTACACTTATTTTGAGGGGAGAGCGCGCGCCGAAAAAACGCGATTTTTTGGTCGAGTTTTTCCAAAAAGTGCACAAAAATACCTTTTGGCCAGTTTTTTCACAAGTTTACCAGCGGCGCAGAAAATGTCAAATTAGGGTCTTTATAGTGATTTGGGAGAACTCAGAAAATCAATTCAGTCTACCTAAAAAAAAAGGTCGACAAAAATTTCATTTTTTTTTGAAAATCAGCCCCCCCCCCTCGAGAAATTCCTAGATCCGCGCCCTGGAACGAGACTGAAAGTTCTTAAGGTTCAATTATAAGGCAAATTTAATTTATTACAGATTTATAAGAAAATTTGTTTACGGGAAAAAGTCCAGTTCTCAATTACCTAATCAATGTGTTGAATTGAAGTGATTGGACTTTCGTGTCTTGGACAAAATAGACTGGAAAGTTTGAAACTCTCTAAGCATTTGTGTCCAATATAAAAATGTCAATTCTAATTTAACCGATTTTAATCAAATTTAAGTTTTTTTATAAGTTTTGGGCCAAATATGTCCGGACACTGAACTATCATTTAGAAGATAATCTACTTCTCTTTTGTATAGGAACAGAACGCAAAAAAATCATCAGCCTTCTTTTCAGTCGTATCTCAGTGATTCTATTTTTACAGTGGATACATTTGATTTCAGCATTTTTATGAACTTAACAAAAAACTATATTTAAGTCTCATTGACCTACAAAAAAGTCTATTACAAAAAGAACAAAGCAATGATTGAATGTAAGAAAATACGAGAATATCAACCGTCATATGTTTTATGATTACTGAAAATACTTAGAAAGTAGATGCGCCATTTCTGAAATCAGCGCTAATTCACCAGAAGGGCTTTGGAACACAGATTGGACAATGGGTCTATTTATATGCATCCGTACAAACGCCATTAATTTTTGTTTCCTTTGATCTTCTTCATCTTTGCATAACATTATATTACAAACTCTATCCATTTGTTCTAATTCTATTATTTAAGCTTCATTTGATCTTCCAGATCTTTGTATGCCATTCTTTGACTTGAGCATAATATTAACAAAAATATCTATTCTTTTCTTTTTTTATTCTATGGTAGAAATTACCCTGCCTCCATCAGAGTGTGGACATGAAAAATCAAATTAACATGCTGAAAAATAATATTAAGTAAGCAGACGAATAGCGGAGCTTCGCATTACTTGCCATACAACATAACCAGAGTAGGACAAACTGAAAATGAAAATTCAACGACCTATATAAGAGTCTGAACTCACTTCATGACTTCTTATTAAAAAACAACATTGTCAGACAAGCAGCTGAGAATCAATCAACAGCAAAACGAAAGCTTTAAGTATCATGTAACAAGCGGCAACTAATCCAAAAATACTTGGTTAGAGGCCATTGAGTCGAAAACAGGTTTAAGAAAAGGTATAAGAAATTGTTGTCATTATTAAAAAATCACAGAGACGAAGCTGCGCTTCGCAAACACTAGCGAGAAAACGACAAGAAAACATCTCATTGAGGTGAAATAGAAATTATCCTCATAGAAAAATTTAAAGCTTCGCTACGTGTTGTATTCGAAACAGCAACCTCGAAATTTGGAGTGTCACATCCTTCCCTCTCAACCACGCACGCTTAAGGATCGACAAACACTAGCCAAATAAAGCAGAAAACTGATGTTGTGAAGTTTCCAATGCTAGAGATCGTAAGTAAAACATGAGTACCACCAAATGAGCACTTCTATTTGCAAATTGGAAAAAAGTAGAGTCATACTAACATACTGCGCTTGCTAGTTTAAAAAAAAGAACAAACTTGATATGAAAAAATGCAGTCCAAAAAATGGTGTTCATTTGAACGTTTATACTTGTAACGGAAACTTATAGTGTGTATAAACATCACAAATCTACACAGAAGCGATGCTTTAAATACTTGCAATACAACGCAAGCGTAGACGGATCTAACAAAACCGAACAAAAAAACTCTTGCAAAATGGAAATATTTCAGAAAACAGAAAAACAAAACCACCAGTGCGAAATAGGCTATTTCTATTTATCGAGCGGCCACTTAACCAACAACAAATGGCAGACGTCCATTGGACCGAAAACAAAAATGCCAAAGAAATTGTTGTCAAAAAAAATTTTGAATAATAAAGTTTTAAAACTTTGAAAATTTCCAACAATTTTCGTTTTTGAAGCGACACAAAATAAGGCAGATAAGCCAAAATATTCCGAAACCATTTATACCAAAAAAATCTTTCAAGCGAAAAAACATTAACAGAAAACCAAGAAAATATACAACGTCAGGGCTATAAATTTAACGAATAACAGGTGAAAATCATAAACACTTGCATTTACTATGAAAATGCTGACACCTCAAAATAATTATCTGATGTAGCAACTAAGCCGACTATCAGTTTAATACATACGAGAAAAAAACAAGATCCGGCCAAGACTCGTTCCCTAGATTTTAGGGTACATACGAAAGCGCGTTCCTTCAAGACCAAGTAGGAAGGAATTGCTCGAAGTTGCTAGGGTTCACTAATAAAGCTACTTCACAACTTCTTACAAATGTAAAAAATATATATTTGTTTAAGGAAAAAAAGTCTACTTCCCGATTACAAGAGACTTGCTTTCGCAAGTTTAATGACACAATATTTACGCAATTAAATATATTCAAAAAAAACTTAATTTTATATATAGAAAAACTATATATAGAAAAACGAGCACTGTGAAAAAAAAACCAGGCGGCAAGTAATCTGACATGGACTGTGACAAAAACATGTCAACAAAGAAATTGAATATGATTTTGAAAACTTTTTGGCTACTTTAGCCCTCTTCAAAAAACTATCATATTAAGAAGGAATCAAATAAAGGGCTTAAAAGAATAATAAAACTAGATTTGAAGATGACCACCAATTTCAGCCACCCTTTGAACAAAGTTGTTCACGGGAAAAATCAAGTACCCGGTCGCAATATCCTTATTTATCACAAGGGTAAAATTGTTCTTTTTATTTTAGAAAACAAAGGACTGCCCTGCGTAACTGTTATGAAAACAAACGTTATGAGCCGAGTCCAGCGAATTGTCTGGAACGAACATTTCCTGACTATTCATTTCGATGCAGTGGTGCCATTATTTTCATAACTTGAAAACATGTGAAAACTCTTTTAAAATTACTAATTAGACTGTCAGAACAACAAAGTGTCATAATTCACAACAATTTAAAGTATTCGAAGAGAAAAAAAACAACACAACAAATCTAAGACAATCCAAAGCACTTCTGCGATTTAGAAAAAATCGCCTTCTTCTTGATTATGATGCGCGCCCAATTTTTGAAAAATTATTCCTTAAAACTCTACACTCAGCTTCGAATTAATTACTAAGTTTTTCACAGCGTCGAAGCAGAGTATCACAACACATAAATAAAAGAAATAACAAGTCGAAAAAAAACGAAAGATGAAAAAAAAATTAGTTATTGTATATCTTACTAGAACTTCACTATAATTAGCATATTAAATTAGCAACGGAACGAAAACTTACGAAGAGAAAAGCGCTTATGAAAAAATCTTTAAGCCCCATCTTTACGTCCATCTGAAACTAAAATGAACTACAATGAAAGTTGCTCAGATCACAAGGAATTTCAGTGATCAGACAACTAAGCCGTCAATCTTTGAGCAAACACCAGTACAGCCAAAAAATAGATTTTAAAGAAAAAAGATTAAACTTTCAAGCCCTCTAAGGCCACTTGAGCTGTAAAATACAAGAAAAACAGAAGTAAATATGGAAAGATACGCTTGTAAATTTGTTTGTTGGCAATCGAATCACAAACTACGGCATTCGACCCACTGAACAGCAGACTAACTATTATGAGTCCCTCGCCTACGCAGCTGCGCTATGAGACCTTATTATCATAGATAATTACCACATCCTCTAATTGTAAAAACAAGGCAGCAGTGGTAGCGCATTAATGAAGCGGATAAAACATGCTAATAATTATTGATATACGAAAATACATAAAACATTTTTCATGAAATTTTCCTTTTCACATGGGATGCAAATTGTTTCGACATATTTGATATACAACATGGATTAAACACAGAGGCGAAGCTGCTCTTCGTAAGCAGATATATTGAGTTAAAAAATTTCTGAAACGAGTTTTCATTATTGTTATGTTGTTTGAAACAAATCACTTTTTCGGTTCATTTGATGAATTGAAAACGCATCAACTGTGTTAACTTATTACTCTTCGAATGTCAAAGCACATGCTATGAAAAAGCTGTAAAGGTGCCCCAAAAGTGGCACCAAAATTCGCGACTTCGGTTGGGGAAAAAAAGAAGCTTCGCACTAAAACACTTGCTTCGCAAGCATAATTAACAAATTCCCTGCTAATGAATAAATTTTACTACTTACGCTCCGACAATAGTGACGCTGCCCTTTCGAGTTGGCGATCCAATGCAGTTCACTTTGCCCGCTCTTTCGTAAAAGGACGCAAGCCTGGCTCCCAGGTACGCGGGGTAGCCCGAATCTGCCGGCATCTCGGCCAGACGACCCGAGATCTCTCGGAGTGCCTCGGCCCATCTAGAAGTGGAGTCAGCCATCATGCTGACGTTTAGACCCATGTCTCGGAAGTATTCGGCGATTGTGATTCCGGCGTAGATGGAGGCCTCTCTGGCTGCCACTGGCATGTTGGAGGTGTTTGCCACCACTATCGTCCTCCTCATGATGCTCTCTGTTTTTCCGTCATTCGTCGTCATTGTCAGCTTAAAACAAACATCAGTTCAACAATCTACGCCACTATGATATTATTTTATATCATCCATTTTTGGCCGACTAAACCTTATTTTTTTCAAGAGGCACCTTTGGCACCAATGCATACTTATTTGGAAGCGGACCGCACGCGCCGAATAAACGAAATTTTTTAATCAAAATTTTCGAAAGTGGCCAAAACGGCATTTTTGACCTTTTTTTCAAAAATTTACTTGCGGCTCAGCAAATATTGTCAAAACAGTGCCTTTATAGTGTCAAAACAGTGCCTTTATAGTGTCAAAACAGTTTATAGTGTTCTGAGAGCGCTCAGAAAATCACTTTGGTCAACCTAAAAAAGTCAATTAAATTTTCATTTTTTTTTGAAAATCTGCCCCCCCATCCCTCGAGAAAATACTAGATCCGCGTCTGACAGAGGATGAAACTTTCAGGGTCTTAATTGGCATTTTTAACCAGGAAAGACTCTTTTTGTACGAATAATTCCAGCCAAAAGAGTCAAAATTTTTGATGCCATAATTTTAACTAAAGCTAACCGTTGGGAAATCTTTGAGCACTTCCGCCATTTCGTTTCCTCTCTCTCCACACCCGACATACACGATGACGTCACTATTCGAGTACTTGGAGAGTGCCTGGGAAATCACAGTCTTGCCACACCCGAAAGCCCCTGGAATGGCTGTTGTTCCTCCTTGCACACAAGGAAACAGGGCGTCCAGCACCCTTTGTCCAGTTAGCAGCGGGTGATCGGCAGACAGCTTCTCCACATAGGGTCTAATTTGCCTCACAGGCCAAATTTGGTGCATATTGTAGTTTGATTTCACGCCACAGAACTCGGCCTGCAGGACTACATCCTCCAGAGAGTATTGACCAGGAGGCGCAATGTAAGTAATGGTTCCTGCTGCATTCGGAGGCATCATGATTCTATTTTGCACTAGCGAACTCTCCGGCACAACTCCGAACACATCTCCGCCGCTAATATGACTTCCCACCTTCAACAAAACAAAACTTTCACTTTGTTCTCTCGAATTATTACTTGAACATACTAAAAAGTTACAGGGTGACCACAAGAAGAGCACTTCGCACAATCCATCGCCAAGAATATCAAATAGGAAGCAACATAATTCCATTGCAACCTCAGAGAATTTAGAATCAGAGAACCGCATTAGTTTTGCAATTGAATTTGAATGTTTAGCTGTCAATCGAAATTGTAAATGAAATTTTTCAAAAAAAAAAAAAATTAATTTTCATATCTTCAAACTCAATATTTCTTCGTTGTCTAGAATCTCTTAAGTTTTTCAGCCAAAAAGCTATTGGAAGAAAAAATGAAGCCAAAAAAAAGAGCGGAAGACTTGTTTCCTCGAAAGAATCCGATGCTCGAGAAACTTTCTTTTTGTTGTAGGGAGGTTTTAACGCCTTAACATGTAACAAAAATTACAAACAGATCATTTGGTGGCTTTGATGAAACATAGGAAAAAAGGAAAAAAGCAAGTAAACGGAAACAGAATCGACAAAAACATGCTTTAATTAATTAGTTGCAGAAAACAATCTATGTGAAACAAAGCCAATTACAAAATGAGGCAAAAAAAACACATATCCAAGTCAGTCGCCCTATTTCAGACGCGCATTGTACTATACTATAATTTAACACAGAGGCGGAGCTGCACTTCGCAAACACAGGCAAAAAAAAAGAAAGAGGGGAGGAACTCAAAACCTAATCTAAAAAAACGTGGAGAAAAAAAATGCCGAAAAAATTCGAACCTCTGCACTCAAAACCCCGAGAAATTGAGTCCAGTGCTTTTACTAGCTGCGCTATCTCGCTAAATCTATTTCAATAGCTAGCCATCTAGCGAGCCCAGCTTAAGCTGGATGTAATTGTCTGATATTTTTTCTATAGATACTGATGTGAAAGGTAATGCGTAAATTTGAAACACAGAGGAGAAGTAGAGCTTAGCGTCACTAGCAATACAAAAAGGAATAATTATAATCACGGACAAACAAAATGAACAATTAAAAATTTGCAAAACACTCGAAAATCAATTTTTTGTTAAAAAAAATTATTAAATTGCTTAATCCGAAAAAAAACTGCTCTTCACGCACCATTAGAATTTTTACAAAGCGGATTCGGAATGATAGAAAAAGGCCAACTTCCAAAACTAAGCCGACAAAAAAGCATACTGGCGATAGTCTAAAATTTTGTTAAAAAAAGGTCCCGACTGGAATCGAGAAAACAAAAAATTAGGTTAGTAAGCCGACAAAAGTAAAGCCGCTACCCAATTCGCCGAAAATCGAATGAAAATTTACGGCTAAAACAGAAAACATAGCCAATCAAATATTGGAAAAGAGTAATGAACGCAAGCGAACATTAAAAAAAAACACTGACTTTCTTTAAGAAAATCTTTCGAATTTCAGAAAAAAAATAGATGCCCCTTAAGCTCTTTGAATTTACAGAACAATTTATGATTGGCGCTTTTTTGATAACATGAACCCGATTGTAGAAAACTGGATCAACAGGTAAAGTTTTTAATCCGCTGGAAATCTAAAAATTAAATTCCACTTTCGAAACTAGAAATCGTTCACGTTTTTTGTGCCATTTCCACGTTCGTATTTGCAGAGTGCTATTTACATAACTGTCAGCAGAGGAGTTTCAATTCAACTCAAAAAGTGCATAGGTACCTAAGTGCAATCATAAATGCATTAATATGTATGAATGCACATCTGTAGTTATTAGAGCATTTTAAGACTTTTTTATGAAAAAAGAACAAGAAAAAATCACCAAGACCTATAAAAGAGTCTTCACTACGTTCATTACTCTTAATTAATGGAAAACAAGGATAGCCGGTTTATACGCAAGAATCACAGAATAAATTTTTAAGGAATTTGGTTGGAACAAACAATTTTGCCATCTTTTTCTTTCAAATTAGTGTTGTTTTTTATGTGGTGTGATGAAAGGATCTGACAAAAACCTAAAATTTAGGCATTTTGGACAGTCGGAGTAAAGTAGGCACATCGGGTTACAATTTTCAGATCAGCTGGTCTCGTCATTCATCCTTTCGAAGTTAGATATGTGTCATATAAAAAAATTCATCAACTATTTAGTCTTCTTTCGCATAAGGAGTTTTCCAGAAGGAACTTTAGCCATAACAAAAAAAGAACCCTAAGATACTGAACTGAAATCGAAACTGACGATAAACAGAACCTTCATAATCAGATAATCTGATTTTTTATGAAGCACTGAATTTGGCCAGATAGCGATTTGACCAGATGAAACTTGACTGAATTTGACCAGATGAAATTTCTTGAAAAATCAGGTATTCAAAAAATGGTATTGATAACAATTCTGGCAAAAATTTTTCACTCTAAGTTTTCAATTGATGAGTTATTTGTTTTAATTCAAATGAGATCGAAAAACGTATTCGCGGACAAAAAACAGAAACGAATGAAAAAGAAATATATCGACAGAAAAATATTGAAAATGTATTCAAAGAAATTATCGGAAAAGATTAAGAAACAATCTATGCTATATTTAAAGGCGGGTGACTCGTATCTTGCCATGTTTAAGCGTTTTTTTTGCAACAGTTAAGGGTTTAACGTATCTATGCGTGGTTAAGCTATATCGTATATAGCAATACTTAATAATTTTTTCTTTTCGATTTTCCAGTTTGAATCTAGTGTTTCTTCCACTGAGTTAAAAGTTTTCAACACAATAGTGGGATTCTGTCAAAGTTCCTCAGGGTTGCGAATTTAGTCTCCAATTATGAATGCCCAAATCCTTTTACTGTACGAGATTTGTTCAGAAAACTCAATCTACAAAACTTGAAATTCCCAACCCTGTAGTTGGGTGCTGTAAGAGTACTCTCAAGGATTGATAATCTTGCCTCCAAATATGACTGCTCAACTTCTTGTAGTTTTCGAGAAATGACGTGTTTTATGATTTCTTTTTAATTTTTCAGAAACTTCAATTTACACAAAAAATTTATAAAACTTGAAATTCCCAACACTATAGTAAGGTGCAGTCACTCTGAAGGATTGCGAAACTTTACGCTAAATATTAATGCTCAAGTTCTTGTAGTTTTCGAGTTATGATAGATTCCATGGATAGATCCCCCGAGAGAAATATTTTTGAAAATTGGTCAGAATAAAAAAACTACCCCGAGCATATATATTCCTTACTTTCTTCGAAAGCTGGAGCAATTACATAATTAGAAAAACAGTCTGGTGTCTGATTGTAAAACAATTTCCGTCGCAAGTTCCACACTTTAAATGTCGATTTCGATTCATAAAAAATAGCCATAGTACTTATGCTGCATGGTATCACTCACTCTTTAAACTTAAAAAATCTCTTCACTAAACCGAAACTATCGAAACTGAACTAGAGTTATTAACAATGTTCATTTTGTCTTCAAAAAAAACGGTGGGTATTCAAAAGTACCAAAATGATAAATCAGCCCTATTTGTACCATAATAGTAAATAAAAACTTAATCGCGTTATTACCAAAAATATTCAATTAGCCAAAGACTACTAAGCCGACTACTTTAAGCTCTTGGTTTAGGATCGCCGGTGGGCGCGCGTCGCCACGATAACCGGTTCTAGTTTTCGTATAATAATAATAATTATAATAATAATAACAAAGGATTTAGGAATAAAATCCAAGGGTTCGCATAAAACTCAGTCATTGCAGTGTTCAAAGTTTAGTTTTCAGTTATAAGTGTAAATTTCTTCAGGTCTCTACAGTTATTGCATTCGCATGTATAGGGAGTCCTACCCTCTTTTGACAGGCTCGCAACACGTTGGTGCGACTGCGGCGGTCACTATTCTGCTGTTTAGTTTTTTTCTGTTTGAATAGTAGAAAGTTTTCTTCTGTTGGAACAGTAGAAAATTAATGTAATAATTCGTTGGCTCACAGTTCGACCAATCAGAAATCGCAAGAATAATTTTGGTACAAACGGGACCGATTTTTCATTTTGGTACAAATGGACCTTGGTACAAATGGGACTTCACCAAAAAAACCATGTGTTCATCCAGTATGATAAACAAATTCAAATAGGATCCATGAAAATGGAAAAAATATTGACATTCTCGTAAATAAGATCCAGGTAAAGTTTATGTACCGTAAAATCTGTAGGGTTGAACTCCCAGAGAGCTTTTCTGTCCAATGACGTGATATTGATACCTCTAGGAATATAAATGTCTTCAGTCATCTTAGCGATAACCTCAAGGGGCCTCTGGATTCCATCGAAGATTGACCCCAAAATGCCTGGACCCAATTCGACTGAGAGAGGCTTTCCTGTCCTTTGCACAGGGTCGCCAACTGTTAAGCCTGATGTTTCTTCGTATACTTGTATAGTAGCAGTGTCTGCTTCTAGACGGATGATTTCCCCAACTAGTTTCATGTGCCCAACTCGAACCAATTCGTACATAGCAGCTCCACTTATCTCCTGGGCGATAACGACAGGCCCCGAAATGGAGAAGATCGAGCCATACTCGCTCTCTGCAAGAGTGCCGTCTCCCTGAACCATTTTATTACTTTCAATCTGAAATATTTGTATGTTTATACATGAGAGGCTATTTGTTTAACTTGACACAATTTCAAGTTTGGTTGATGCGTTCCACTAGATGATTTATTTGACATCATCAAACCCACTCAATCGTACAAACACAATCGTGTTTCATTCAAAGAGAACTGGTCGCTCCCAAATGATACATTTCAATTATAGATTAAACAAACTATATGCATGCATTTACGCAGTGGTTAAACGATATACCGATAGCCTTCGTTCAACCAACCATTTAAGCTGGTGGTACGTCAATGGAAAATAAACTTAAGCAATGATAGGAAAATACAAGAACAATTTCCAAGTAATCGTTGAGTATGAGCTTCTGAGACAAAGTGTCAAAAAGCTGTCCTTTCGATCCCACTAATGAGTTGTTTTTCTTCTCATAAGCTATCACGGTGATCTCAGCCAATTTCAAGTAGAAGAAGAAATAATACTTCAATTACCGTAACCGCCTCCTTTCCCTAAGAATACTACCTCTCAGTCTATATGTCGAGATGCATGATCTTCTTTTTCTATTGTCAATGAGAAACGGTGATTATGATAAAGAGGAAACATTAGATAAAAACTGATTCGCTAGGAAACACCAGACAAAATCAAAGAGGAGAATACAGGCTGTACAAATCAAGATTGATGAAACCGATGACAACTTTTTCCGACGAACTAAACTTCTCTTCAACTATGTATCACGAACATATCACAACCCTAGTTTCGGCGACCTTGCAGAAAATCTAGTGGCGCTTCTTTATTAGACACTACTCCGAGGAAAACAAATGCACATGGAGAATAATATGCAGATGTGGAAACTGTAACATCACAAACAAGATAAAACTAAACTGATGAACTTGAACCTGGGTGCGAACCCTTGAGAACTGTCTCTAAATCTTTTACAACTACTACAGTAAAAAGTCATCGTATCATTACAGCAAAATGTCTGGTTGATATTTTGCTATTTGGAAGTTTTCTACAATTCTCTCGGGTAGCCATATTTCTACCAAGCAACGGGGGAAATAAAGTACTCTTTGAACTTTTATATACCTGATGCTTGGTACAAACATGGTTACCAGAGAGAAGTGAGGAAAATTCTAAAAAAAAAATCAAAACATCAACCATCCTCGGCAATTATTGGTCAGAGAAAAGCAGCTCACAGAAGCCAACATTTTTTCTGCAGTTTCCTAAATTCTTTTTTGAAACAGGGCAGGAGAAGGTAGGCATCATGAACAAAAAAATTACATAACGTCCCTACAAAAATTTAGCATCAATTACATTTCAATAAGCAAAACTGCACCCGTGATACGAAAACGCATTCAAACAAGGGAGGGCATTAGGCCAATCCAATATGCACTGTGCATCAAATGTGAGCCAAGCAATTATGTGCAAAAAAAAACCTCATTATTAGTAACGAGTTGCAAGAAGGATGAAATCACAGGCAGCCTCAGGGGGAAACATGCGCAAGGAGGATCTTGAGTATTCGGAGTGGCTGCGGATCACTCGTAAAAGATTACATATACAATGCTAGGATTCGATTTCAGTCAATATAAACACGCCAGAAGAAATTAAGACGCAAGTCCGGATATTAGAGACAGGTCTGTCAAGTGGCTTCTGGGGAGAATGGGGAAACTGGAATTGGCTTGAAGAGTCTTGTGATGCACCGCTGTACCTGCTGATTTCGGGTGAGGTTGTTATTTGATTTAAATTTTTATAGTTTGATTTTGAGATGTAACATTCGCCCGGAAGTACATACCGACGGAAAATAAAGCTAGGTTCTAAAACGACGGGCTAGCGTCTAAACAGCTTCACATGCTTCTAACCCTCTAGTAGTAGTAGTAGTAGTAGTAGTAGTAGAATAGGCTTCAGAGCATTAGCTCTAGGGAGTTTCACCCCTTTTA
This sequence comes from Symsagittifera roscoffensis, assembly GCF_963678635.1. Lineage (NCBI taxonomy): Eukaryota > Metazoa > Xenacoelomorpha > Acoela > Convolutidae > Symsagittifera > Symsagittifera roscoffensis. Next base: position 49,778,604 of record NC_087066.1, read on the forward strand.
CAGTCCATGTTTTATCTCAGTTTGTTGTAAACATTGCAGTTTCCACATCTGCATAAGAGTTTCCATGTACATTTGTTGACTTCACTGTACATTTTTTTGAAGTATTTCTGGTATATGTAGGTCAGAGTCGCTTTGCTTGGTCTACGGCTAAAAGTTGGGCAGGCTCGGATAAGACAGTTGTACAGATGTTTCACTCGTCTGAAAAAATTGTCGTCCGTTCTTTGCAAGCGGCTTTTTGGGATTTGAAATTCGCCTCTTGATGACTGTCGGGTGATTTCGCATGATTCAGATGGTTTTCGTTCTATTTCTACATCGTAACGATTTTCAAGCAGGGCTATTAGTATAAAAATGTCGTGCATTTCCATGTATAGGTTCAAAGGAAGAAGGTTCAGGTCCTTCAGTCTTTCAGTATAAGTTTTGCTTGTCCCCAAAATCCATTTTGTTGCTAACTTTTGAACTCGTTCGAGTTGTTCCATGTTCGATCTGCTAGGAGTCCATGCTTGGGATGCGTATGTTACTATGGGTACTACATAACCAGTATATGCGTTAAGCCTGGTGGTCACACTGCTTTTCATAGTCAGACTTCGTTTAATCTGGAAGAGAGCACTAATTGCTTTGGATGTCCGACGAGAGCAATTTTCGTTCCATGTGAGCTTGTTGGACACAATCAGTCCTAGGTCACGCTGTGAGTTTACTGAGGAAAGATTTTTGTTCAGGAGACTAGCTTTTAAATCACCTTTGATGCCGAGGAGCGTTGATTTTTTGATGTTGGGTTGCATTTTGTTTTCATGTAGCCATTTCTCTATTTTCAGAGTTGCAGTGTCAAGGGAAGTTTGATTTAGTAGAATGGCCTAAAAGTCATCTGCGTACCCAAAACTGTCTGTGTCATTCATGGTTTCAGGTAGATCGTTTATGAAAAGTAAGAACAGCAGCGGTCCCAGAATTGAACCTTGCGGAACTCCACTGGTGACTTTTTTTAGGGTTGAGCTACAGTCTTCAATCTTAACGCATTGCTTTCTGTTGTTGAGGTATGAATATATCAGTGACAGCAATTTCCCGCCAATTCCAAAAATTTTGATCTTCGTAAGCAGAATATCATGAGGTACAGTGTCGAATGCCTTGGAAAAATCCAAGTATAGAACTGCAAGTTCTTGTACATCTTGTTGATCATTCAATTCGTATATTCGGTCAAGAAATAGAAGAAGTTGAATTGTGGCGGATCTACGCTTTCGAAATCCATGTTGACTTTCATGTAATCTGTATTTCACTTTAGTATAGAGTTTGTCAAATATTATTTTTTCAAGCAATTTTGAGCAGCAGCAGAGTAGGCTGATTGGTCTATAGCAACTGACATCGGTTTTACTTCCTTCCTTGAAAACAGGGGTTACTTCACTAATTTTCCATATTTCAGGAAAAATTCCTTTGTTAAGGCAGGTTTGAAATATAAGGGTAAGTGATTTGCTTAGAGTTTTGTGACATGATTTCAAAATGAGATTGCCAATGTTGTCGTGTCCCATTGATTTATTGACATTAAGTTGCCTCATTATTTCGCTAACTTGACTTTGGTCAACAATAAATCTATTCAGCTCACTTTTTGGAAAGAGGATACCGGTTTGATGTTCTTTTGTGCCAAACACGCTGACGAAATTGTCATTGAATAATTCACATTTTTCTCTTTCATTTGATGATTCAGTGTTTCCGTCTTTGACCGTCGAAGGAATTGTTGGGGTCTTGCGTATTTAAGGTATTTTTGAATTTCGCTGAAAGTTCTTCCTTCTAGGACGGTTTTTTCATATTCCGCTAGGTCATCTTCGGAAAACCTTTGAATATCTTTTTCAAGTTTTTTGATCTTTAATAGTCTTTCGAGACCTTGTTTTGGTTTTCTTTTCATTGTTTGAAGTTTTTTGATGAGGTGGGAGGTGGCTGGCGTGATCCAGGGTTCTAACTTTGATCGATGCTCAGTTAGTCTAGGTACAAACTTTTTGATTTTTTCCCACAGCCATTCGTACCATTGTCGGATAATTTCGTTCACGTTACTGTAGCAGTACGGGATAAACGGTTCAGTTTCTATTGATGAATTTAAGCTGTGCCAGTCTGCTCGTTTGAAAGCATATCGATGATTTGTTATTTTTGGAAGGTTAATGCAGCTAAAGGCGGCAATTGTGATGTAGAGTGGTTTGTGGTCAGAGAACTGACTAGTTAGTTTATCTCGAATATTCCTGTCGATTTGACATTGTGAAATTAATTCTGGATTGTCGCAAAGCAGCACGTCTAGTTGAGTTGGTGCATGTTGTGAAAGATTTAGTTCAACTAATTTGTCCAGTAGTTGACTCTCGTATATGTCAGATGAGGAGAGTGCTTCCCAGTATGTTTGTGAGAAGTTGATGTCACCGGTGAGTATTAAGTCACAGAGGTCATTTTTGTTGGCTAGTTTGAGATTTGCCATTTCATTCATCAAAGTTAAGAAACTTTCAGTGGACCATTGGTATGTGCTAGGAGTGGGTGCATTATAAACACAGCTTAAGATAATTGATCTTTTATTGGAATGTATTTCTATGATGAGATAATCAGACTTGAGACTCTCAATGGAATGTAAGTCATGTGAGATTTCATTTTTGATGGCAATGAGTACACCACCGTGCTTTGTTTTTCTGTTATCTGATGTTTCTCGGTCATTGCGATATACTTGATAGTTCTCTAGGAAGAGCGAGGCTTTTGTTACGTCTTTTGTGAGCCAGGTTTCACAGAGACAGATAATATCGTATTCTGAGTTTGCTATTGCGTTTGACAATTTCATTCTCCTGTTTATATCCAGGATACTTCTGGTGTTGAATGTCAACATTTTCATCGGTTTTAGTCATCCGGTAATGGCAACATCACCAGCTTGGTCTGCATTATTATCGGTTTCCTGGGAAGTTTTACTTTCTTCGTAAACAATCCATTTTTGTTTTCTTTCAATTCTAGTTTAAAATTTCTGATTTTTATCTTGCTCGGGTCGTGACTTTTTACTATCAGTTCCCTCCTTTTCTTGAGACAATTGTTTTCCTTTTCGGCATCCGCCTTGGATAACTCGGGACTGATGAAAACCCGAAGTTCTGAGAAGTCTTTTAGTTTGGAAGTCGATTTTAGGATCAAATTTTTACTAACGCTACTCTCGGTGTTGAACAGCAGGGTACGAGGCCCCTTATCGGGATTGAATTTTCCAATCCGAGTTGCCTTGGATAATTTTCGATCGTCAATTTGGAGGAATGCAAGTATTCTGTCGATTGTCCCCAGATCTTCTTGCATTCTTTCAATGTCGCTTTTACTTTGCTTTCGGGAACACCTCGTATTCGGATACCAAGTTCAGCTTTTGTCACAGTTGGCGAATTAACCACTCTTCCTGGGTTTACGCTTCCCACGGCTGCTCGGAAATTGTTGGGTTTTTCTTTAAGTGTTTTCATATCGGCTTGTACTTGAGTGATGACAGTGCTGGATTGCTCCATTTTTTCGGCGAGAACCTTCATTTGTAGTTGCAGGTTATCAAGTTGTTCGTCAAGTTTGTTACTTGTTGTAGTTTTGTTTTTGACAAGATCGTCACGTTTGGGTTTGCAGTCATTGCAGATGTGGAGGAGGTTATCATTCAGTTTGATGAGGACTTTGAATTCATCGTTAGTGAACATAGTGCATTCAGGGGATAGATGTAGGACCTTGTCACATGTATAACATGAGAACTTAGGTCCCATTTTGAGTTTTCTGTTACAGCTGTTGCAGTTTTCTCGCATTTTGACTAATGTTCGTTTGTGGGTTTTAAGGGTGTTTTCTTGAGATGATGTGATATACTTATAGAACAAATACTAGATCGAAGTAGAAATAGAGATAGAGATAGAGTCTAAGACCTGGACAACAAAGTCCAGTTCTTAGTCAGGGGATATAAGACCGGGACAACAAAGTCCAGTTCTTAAATTGGGGAGAAAAGACCGGGACAATGAAGTCCAGTTCTTAAGAGGATATATTGGTCAGATAGTTGGATGAGTTCCTGATCGTCACTGTTCTTCGGGTGAAGGGCGTGATATAGAGAACTTGCAACAATAATGTGGATCATTGAAATATGAGGCAACCCCGGCTACCTCGTAGAAACATATGACCTGAAACATATGACCTCTCTACCAAAGGCAGTCCAATGTGTGGTCCATTAACACTGGGTCGACTTAACGGCTATCGGACAGACCGCACAAATTAACATAGTTACATCCAACAATAGTGACCTCCTGGCTGGGTCGCAGTATCCCCAGACCACGAGGTCACTCTTAAAAAACGGGGCTGATACTAAATTATCATATAACTATTATTTTTGTTCAGTAGAAAAAAATCATCATATACAAATCATTCTGAAAAATGAATTAGATGTTAAGCAAATTCAGTTCAAGGCATTCCGGTAAGCTAAGAGTTGTTAAAATTCAGTATTTACTGTCCTTCCCAAGACCCTTCCGGATTCTCGAATCCGGTTGAAGGGTCTTCATGGTAATCAGGAAGGGTAGCAGATCTTCCCAAAAGCCCTCCGACTTCTCGGGAATTGCTCAGTCACGACTGTAGCCGTACAATTAATACAACTTGGAGCGTTCTTCGAATATTGATGTCGTTCGCTGTTTTTCTCTCGTGTGTCTTGTTTTTTATCAGCAAAAATTGTTGTTGTTCCTATTCCGTTTAGCGAAAATCGTCGTTGTGATTTTTTTGCTTTTTTCAGTGTTCCCGAAAAAGAAAATTATTACCTGTCTTTAAAAACGAACGAATTTTTACATTTTCACATGTCAGTCAAAACCGACTTCTCCCGATTCGTCCATTTGAATGATTATAACCATTAATCGTTCGAATCAACAAGTTTTCTCACTCAACTGCTCCAAAAACAAATTACTTGCTGACCTGCATTTCAGGCCATTCTGATCAAATGTCACTTACTCCCCGGACAGCCCGTTCAAGGTCCTAAACGACCGTCGAGTAACTGGTCAGAATGATACTGTATCATCAAACATAATTAACAAAATGTATGAAATATATTTCTTATCCGCATCACATCGACTCACTACGTGCTACAATTGGCTTCAAACTACATTACTATATCCTTCTAACATTTTAACTAATCAGCACTCTGAGGACATGACGTAAGACAAAGAAGGTCTTTTCTGACTTTTAGTGATCTTGTCTCAATTTAAAACTTCTTCTCCTAGGGATGAAAAAAGTTGAGACGCAGGACAGTCCTACCAACCAACACACTAACATTATCCTTCTATTTTCTTCCCTTTGGAAATTTTGTTGTAATTGGCCCTGAAGGTTAAAAGTAAGAAATTCGGTGGTTATAAGAAACAATGAAATAATCATCTCCCTCTTCAAGCGATTATGCAAGTCTTTCATGTCACCACAAAGTGCACAGTTTTCCTAGTTGATTAAAAATAATCATCCAGACAGGAATACTTTAAATACACTCTCCACTCAAGCTTTTCCAATTGAATAAGACGTGTCTCTAAAAACTTGAGTATAATCACAATGCAAATGCAAATTTATAAAAGCAGTAATTTTACCTCTAAATAACAAAAAGTTTTCTTTTCATCAATTTTCAAATTTGATCTGAGTTGCGTTGGTTTGTCATTTGATTTTTTCTCACACAAAACAATTCTAAGTTTGAATTTCCTCTTCCTTTTTATCCTTTGTTCGTTCTCTCATTTCATTTCCGTTGCTTAGAAGTTCTGAGACTTCTAGATTAGTTTAATCTTTCATTTTTCTGCATCTTGTCATCCGGTTACTGTTAGTGCTCTATATTTTTCTCCTGTGACATCGACTCTGCACTCTCGGCTTCTGTCTCTTGCAAAACATCGGTGTAATTTTTGACACTTTTGGAGGCAGTCTCCCAACACCTCTGCTCTTCTACCCTTTGTTTGCATTAAGATAGAAGGTCTACATCAGTTTCCCTATCACTGCAGAAGCTTTTGTTGAATCACAACGTCAAAATTTTGTCCAGATCTTCCTTTAACATTTCCTTTCTTTCTCTTCTATCACAATCAATCGCTTTCAACGTTCTTTTCACTGCGGTAATTACTGAATTCCGTTGGGTCACAAAAGTATGCTTGAAAACTTCTGATCCGATGTCCATCTGACACGAAGTTTATACTCTGCTGTGCTTCGACATATGCTTTTTGGCATACTCGTACAACTAAGTAGTCATGTTGGCTCTGAATCATGGCATCAGTCGTGTTCTGGACCATATTTTTGTAACTTCTATCGGAACGTTCAATAATTTGCACCTTGTCTCAAAAAGATCTAAATATTTTGGACAATCGAGTTCTTCTAACTGTTCTTTGGTCGGTGCTTCCTGTCAATTATTCTCTTTAACGAGAGCTTCTAGCCATCAAATTGCCCCCATAACTCCAATTATCACTTTTGTTATGGGCTGTGATGAGTCTGGTAAGCCAACGGAGAGCAGTTCTCCAGAGTTCCAGAATAACATCAGATTACTTCGCCCAGGACACCACCATGTTTGTAGCAAACAATGGCGTGGGAACTCATCATGTGTCAACATGATTATTCTCCAATTTCGCTTTCCTGACGCTTTCAGCAGTGGTTTCATTTTCATCATCACTCTGTGGTTTTCTTAACTATTGTCTATTGCATTGTAATCCATTGCTGTTGATCCTTTCTGCTTCTGTCTTTTAAAATCACTTAAATTCCCCCTAGCATATTCCATGAACTACTTTTCCAGTATCGGCTTTAATTCGTCCTTGGTTCTTTCTGGAACTGCGGTGAACATCTTACAGAGTAACTCGTAAGATTTCTCCGACATTCTCGCAAGTCTCACACATTTTGGTACTGAGAAAGCTTGATGCACTATCGTCCTTGTGCTTTTTACGTCCACTGCCACGAAATGTACTGGATATCGGATTTTTTGCACATTGGAGCCATCGCCGAGCCTACTAGGTAGGGAGCTCCAGACGTTTTGCGATAACTTTAACTTTGCTTTATGTTCATCTCCACTTATAACGCTTCTCTCTATTTTCCGGTATGCTTCTGTTCAGTTTGTAACACTCCCGGAAAAACTTCTTCCCTGATGGCCAGAACAATCTCATGTTTTTGTTCTAGATTCAAAAGTGACTCTAAAGAACCAAAAATGCTGTAGAACCCTAGTGCAGTCACCAGATTCACTTCAGTTCCTCCATGACATCTGCGATCAGTACCATTTCCGTTCTCGTTTTTATTACCGTATTTCCATTTCCGAACAGTATCTTCAATTGCTGTCTCGGAAGTGATTTCACGCAATCAAGAACACCACACATATGACCTTCTAGTTCACAGATCTTCGCCAGACAGATACCAGGTTTTACCCAGTCTTCTGGTCCCCAGCCAGTCAACTCTACACTGTTCTGTCAGTTGCTCCTAGAAGCTGTAGTCATCAAATTGTAAATGCTGTTGAGATCGCGCTTCCAATTCCCTCTGTACATCCTGCGTTGCTCGCAATATCGAATCAGCGTTTGGAATCGGGCATAACGTTGGCTTCATTAATTCCCACACTACCATCAAGCTGGTTCTCAGTAATTCATCTGAAAATACCAATCCAAACTCCATTCTGAGGCAGATTTTGGTATGGAAGGTGCAGTCACCTTTTCTTCCAATACAATTCCTAGTTTGACTTGCTGACTGGTAATACTTCTTATTGTTGATATTCTTGAAAACCAGAATCTCAGTAACACAGCTTGTTCATAATCGAAGTAATAGTCCACATTGATGAAAGGATTGTTTGCCATTCCAACAATTCCCGCCACAGAGTGGTATGACTTCTTTCTGATTGGTCCACAGTTTTAACTGGATTTCAGCAGTGTCTCCATTGATTTTTTCTTCAGCCTAAGCTCTCCATTTGAGAATCTTCGGATCTCGTCGAGCTTCCTCAAGGGTTCTAGTTTCACAGGTTCCTTCATATTCACTCGCAGTGGCTCGCTTTGGTGAAGGTCTAACAGCGCTTGTTTGAGCAAGGTCTCGCCAATTCACTGCCTTCTCTCAGCTTTTTCGCACAGGTAATTAACGCCGGTACCGACATTTGTTCCAACATGAAATGGACGAAACAGAGAGCGTCTCTCCGTTTCGCACACGCTACTGCCGCTCCTTCAGAAATCATAAGGTCTCTTAACCTCGTCATCACGAGCACGTTCTCTCCTTTCGACCTTTTTCTTTCTTCTGACTCATACTCTCACACAGTCAAATAGAATTTACAAAATGCATGAAATAAATTTTTTATCCGCATCACATCGACTCAATACGTGCTACAAATGGCTTCAAACTACATTACTATATCCTTCTAACATTTTCACTAATCAGCACTCTGAGGACATGACGTAAGATAAAGAAGGTCTTTTCTGACTTGTAGTGATCTTGTCTCAATTTAAAACTTCTTCTCCTAGGGTTGAAAGTAGGTGAGACTCAGGACAGTCCTACCAACCAACACACTAACATTATCCTTCTATTTTCTTCCCTTTGGAAATTTGGTTGTTATTGGCCCTGAAGGTTAAAAGTAAGAAATTCGGTGGTTGTAAGAAACAATGAAATAATCATCTCCCTCTTCAAGCGATTACGCAAGTCTTTCATGTCACCACAAAGTGCACAGTTTTCCTAGTTGATTAAGAATAATCATCCAGACAGGAATACTTTAAATACACTCTCCACTCAAGCTTTTCCAATTGAATAAGACGTGTCTCTAAAAACTTGACTATAATCACAATGCAAATGCAAATTTATAAAAGCAGTAATTTTACCTATAAATAACAAAAAGTTTTCTTTTCATCAATTTTCAAATTTGATCTGAGTTGCGTTGGTTTGTCATTTGATTTTTTCCCACACAAAACAATTCTCTTCTTTAATTTTCTTCTTCCTTTTTATCCTTTGTTCGTTCTCTCATTTCATTTCCGTCGCTTAGAATTTCTGAGACTTCTAGATTCGTTTAATTTTTCATTTTTCTGCATCTTGTCATCCGGCTACTGTTAGTGCTCTATCTCTTTCTCCTGTGACATCGACTCTGCACTCTCGGTTTCTGTCTCTTGCAAAACATCGGTGCAATTTTTGACACTTTTGGAGGCAGTCTTCCAACACCTCTGCTCTTCTACCCTTTGTTTGCTTTAAGATACAAGGTCTACATCAGTTTCCCTATCTCTGCAGAAGCTTTTGATGAATCACAACGTCAAAATTTTATCCAGATCTTCCTTTAACATTTCCTCTCTTTCTCTTCTATCACAATCAATCGTTTTCAACGTTCTTTTCACTGCGGTAATTACTGAATTCCGTTGGGTCACAAAAGTATGCTTGAAAACTTCTGATCCGATGTCCATCTGACACGAAGTGTATACTCTGCTCTGCTTCGAAGTACGCTTTTTGGCATACTCGTACAACTAAGTAGTCATGTTGGCTCTGAATCATGGCATCAGTCGTGTTCTGGACCATATTTTTGTTACTTCTATCGAAATGTTCCATAATTTGCACCTTGTCTCTAAAATACTTAAATATTTTGGACAATCGAGTTCTTCTAACTGTTCTTTGGTCGGTGCTTCCTGTCAATTATTCTCTTTAACGAGAGCTTTCAGCCATCAAACTGCCCCCATAACTCCAATTATCACTTTTGTTATGGGCTGTGATGAGTCTGGTAAGCCCAAGGAGAGCAGCTCTCCAGAGATCCAGAATAACATCAGATTACTTCGCCCAGGACACCACCATGTTTGTAGCAAACAATGGCGTGGGAACTCATCATATGTCACTATGATTATTCTCCAATTTCGCTTTCCTGACGCTTCCAGCAGTGGTTTCATTTTCATCATCACTCTGTGGTTTTCCTAACAATCGTCTATTGCATTGTAATTCATTGCTGTTGATCCTTTCTGCTTCTGTCTTTTAAAATCACTTAAATTCCCCCTAGCATATTCCATGAACTTCTTTTCCAGTATCGGCTTTAATTTTTGGTCTTGATTTTTTCTGGAACTGCGGCGAACATCTTACAAAGTCACTCGTAAGATTTCTCCGACATTCTTGCAAGTCTCACACATTTTGGTACTGAGAAAGCTTGATCCACTATCGTCCTTGTGCTTTTTACGTACACTGCCACGAAATGTACTGGATATCGGATTTTTTGCACATTGGAGCCATCGCCGAGCCTACTAGGTAGGGAGCTCCAGACGGTCTGCGATAACTTTCATTTTGCTTTATGTTCATCTCCACTTATAACGCTTCTCTCTATTTTCCTGTATGCCTCTGTTCAGTTTGTAACACTCCCAGAAAAACTTCTTCCCTGATGGCCAGAACAATCTCATTTTTTTGTTCTAGATTCAAAAGCGACTCTAAAGAACCAAAAATGCTGTAGAACCCTAGTGCAGTCACCAGATTCACTTCAGTTCCTCCATGACATCTGCGATCAGTTCCATTTCCGTTCTCGTTTTTATTACCGTATTTCCATTTCCGAACAGTATCTTCAATTGCTGTCTCGGAAGTGATTTCACGCAATCAAGAACTCCACACATATGACCTTCTAGTTCACAGATCTTCGCTAGACAGATACCAGGTTTTACCCAGTCTTCTGGTCCCCAGCCAGTCAACTCTACACTGTTCTGTCAGTTGCTCCTAGAAGCTGTAGTCATCAAATTGTAAATGCTGTTGAGGTCGCGCTTTCAATTCCCTCTGTACATCCTGCGTTGCTCGCAATATCGAATCAGCGTTTGGACTCGGGCATCACGTTGGCTTCATTAATTCCCACACTACCATCAAGCTGGTTCTCAGTAATTCATCTGAAAATACCAATCCAAACTCCATTCTGAGGCAGATTTTGGTATGGAAGGTGCAGTTACCTTTTATTCCAATACAATTCCTAGTTTGACTTGCTGTCTGGTAATACTTCTTTTTGTTGATATTCTTGAAAACCGGAATCTCAGTAACACAGCTTGTTCATAATCGAAGTAATAGTCCTCATTGATGAAAGGATTGTTTGCCATTCCAACAATTCCCGCCACAGAGTGGTATGACTTCTTTCTGATTGGTCCACAGTTTTAACTGGATTTCAGCAGTGTCTCCATCGATTTTTCCGTCACCCTAAGCTCTCCATTTGAGAATCTTCGGATCTCGTCGAGCTTTCTCAAGGGTTCTAGTTTCACAGGTTCCTTCATATTCACTCGCAGTGGCTTGCTTTGGTGAATGTCTAACAGCGCTTGTTTGAGCAAGGTCTCGCCAATTCACTGCCTTCTCTCAGCTTTTTTGCACAGGTAATTAACGCCGTTACTGACATTTGTTCCAACATGAACCGGACGAAACAGAGAGCGTCTCTCCGTTTCGCACACGCTACTGCCGCTCCTTCAGAAATCCTAAGGTCTCTTAAGCTCGTCATCAAGAGCACGTTCTCTCCTTTCGACCTTTTTCTTTCTTCTGACTCATACTCTCACACAGTCAAATAGAATTTACAAAATGCATGAAATAAATTTTTTATCCGCATCACATCGACTCAATACGTGCTACAAATGGCTTCAAACTACATTACTATATCCTTCTAACATTTTCACTAATCAGCACTCTGAGGACATGACGTAAGATAAAGAAGGTCTTTTCTGACTATGAGTGATCTTGTCTCAATTTAAAATTTCTTCTCCTAGGGTTGAAAATAGTTGAGACGCAGGACAGTCCGACCAACCAACACACTAACATTATCCTTCTTCTCTCTTCCCTTTGGAAATTTGGTTGTTATTGGCCCTGAAGGTTAAAAGTAAGAAATTCGGTGGTTGTAAGAAACAATGAAATAATCATCTCCCTCTTCAAGCGATTACGCAAGTCTTTCATGTCACCACAAAGTGAACAGTTTTCCTAGTTGATTAAAAATAATCATCCAGACTGGAATAGTTTAAAAGCTTTTCCAATTGAATAAGATTCCACTCAAGCTTTTCCATTTGAATAAGACGTGTCTCTAAAAACTTGAGTATAATCACAATGCAAATGCAAATTTATAAAAGCAGTAATTTTACCTCTAAATAACAAAAAGTTTTCTTTTCATCAATTTTCAAATTTGATCTGAGTTGCGTTGGTTTGTCATTTGATTTTTTCTCACACAAAACAATTCTAAGTTTGAATTTCCTCTTCCTTTTTATCCTTTGTTCGTTCTCTCATTTCATTTCCGTCGCTTAGAATTTCTGAGACTTCTAGATTCGTTTGGTCTTTCATTTTTCTGCATCTTGTCATCCGGCTACTGTTAGTGCTCTATCTCTTTCTCCTGTGACATCGACTCTGAACTCTCGGTTTCTATCTCTTGCAAAACATCGGTGCAAACTTTGACGCTTTTGGAGGCAGTCTTCCATCACCTCTGCTCTTCTACCCTTTGTTTGCATTAAGGTAGAAGGTCTACATCAGTTTCCCTATCTCTGTCGAAGCTTTTGCTGAATCACAACGTCAATTTTCTATCCAGATCTTCCTTTAACATTTCCTCTCTTTCTCTTCTATCACAATCAATCGTTTTCAACGATCTTTTTTTCACTGCGGTAATTACTGAATTCCGTTGGGTCACAAAAGCATGCTTGAAAGCTTCTGATCATATGTCCATCTGACACGAAGTGTATACTCTGCTGTGCTTCGACATATGCTTTTTGGCATACTCGTACAACTCAGTAGTCATGTTGGCTCTGAATCATGGCATCAGTCGTGTTCTGGACCATATTTTTGTTACTTCTATCGGAATGTTCAATAATTTGCACCCTGTCTCAAAAAAACTTAAATATTTTGGACAATCGAGTTCTTCTAACAGTTCTTTGGTCGGTGCTTCCTGTCAATTATTCTCTTTAACGAGAGCTTCCAGCCATCAAATTGCCCCCATAACTCCAATTATCACATTCGTTATGGGCTGCGATGAGTCTGGTAAGCCTACGGAGAGCAGCTCTCCAGAGTTCCAGAATAACATCAGATTACTTCGCCCAGGATACCACCATGTTTGTAGCAAACAATGGCGTGGGATCTCATCATGTGTCAACATGATTTTTCTCCAATTTCGCTTTCCTGACGCTTCCAGCAGTGGTTTCATTTTCATCATCACTCTGTGGTTTTTCTAACTATCGTTTACTGCATTGTAATCCATTGCTGATGATCCTTTCTGCTTCTGTCTTTTAAAATCACTTAAATTCCCCCTAGCATATTCCATGAACTTCTTTTTCCAGTATCGGCTTTAATTCGTCTTTGGTTTTTTCTAGAACTGCGGCGAACATCTTACAGAGTAACTCGTAAGATTTCTCCGACATTCTCGCAAGTCTCACTCACCCATTTTGGCACTGAGAAAGCTTGATCCACTATCGTCCTTGTGCTTTTTACGTACACTGCCACGAAAAGTACTGGATATCGGATTTTTTGCACATTGGAGCCATCGCCGAGCCTACTAGGTAGGGAACTTCAGACGTTCTGCTATAACTTTCCTTTTGCCTTACGTTCATATCCACTTATAACGCTTCTCTCTATTTTTCGGTATGCTTCTGTTTGTAACACTCCCGGAAAAACTTCTTCACTGATGGCCAGAACCATCTCAAGTTTTTGTTCTAGATTCAATAGTGACTCTAGAGAACCAAAAATGCTGTAGAAGCCTAGTGCAGTCACTAGATTCACTTCAGTTCCTCCATGACATCTGCGATCAGTTCCATTTCCGTTCTCGTTTTTATTAACGTATTTCCATTTCCGAACAGTATCTTTAATTGCTGTCTCGCAAGTGATTTCACGCAATCAAGAACTCCAAACATATGACCTTCTAGTCAACAGATCTTCGCTTGACAGATAACAGGTTTTACCCAGTCTTCTGGTCCCCAACCAGTCAACTCTACTCTGTTCTGTCAGTTGCTCCTAGAGGCTGTAGTCATCAAATTGTAAATGCTGTTGAGGTTGCGCTTTCAATTCCCTCTGTACATCCTGCGTTGCTCGCAATATCGAATCAGCGTTTGGACTCGGGCATCACGTTGGCTTCATTAATCCCCACACTACCATCAGCTGGTTCTCAGTAATTCATCTGAAAATACCAATCCAAGCTCCATTCTTAGGCAGATTTTGGTATGGAAGGTGCAGTCACCTTTTCTTCTAATACAATTCCTAGTTTGACTTGCTGACTGGCAATACTTCTTATTGTTGATATTCTTGACAACCAGAATCTCAGTAACACAGCTTGTTCATAATCGAAGTAATAGTCCTCATTGATGAAAGGATTGTTTGCCATTCCAACAATTCCCGCCACAGAATGGTGTGACTTCTTTCTGATTGGTCCACAGTTTTAACTGGATTTCAGCAGTGTCTCCATCGACTTTTCCGTCAACCTAAGCTCTCCATTTGAGAATCTTCGGATCTCGTCGAGCTTCCTCAAGGGTTCTAGTTTCACAGGTTCCTTCATATTCACTCGCAGTGGCTTGCTTTGGTGAATGTCTAACAGCGCTTGTTTGAGCAAGGTCTCGCCAATTCACTGCCCTCTCTCAGCTTTTTTGCACAGGTAATTAACGCCGGTACCGACATTTGTTCCAACATGAACCGGACGAAACAGAGAGCGTCTCTCCGTTTCGCACACGCTACTGCCGCTCCTTCAGAAATCATAAGGTCTCTTAAACTCGTCATCAAGAGCACGTTCTCTCCTTTCGACCTTTTTCTTTCTTCTGACTCAATCTCTCACACAGTCAGTCCCCTCAAACACCATGCAAGTTTGAGTTGCAGCTCAGTTCTGACATACGGTATTGCTATCAGAGTATGTATTTCTGGAGTAGTTTGCATTTTTTCTTCAAAATGACGTAGTACTACTGCCCTCTACGGCAAACTCACCAATTCATCCACCGTTTCTGTGTGCATCTCGGAAGAGACTTATGTTCGGTTTGCCTTCTGCTTCATTGCATCCTCTAGGTGATTTCCTGTATTCCATCGTTTTCATGTATTCACCTGCGGGCTCGTCCTTCGATACTGTGTCCGATATTGTCAATCGGTTATTTTCCACTTGGGTCAGCTGCCCTACGACACTTCGCTTTCCGTGGTTCATGCATGATAGTTTGAAACCCCTAAGGGTCTCTCACCACATTGGCTGAGTATTTCCTCTTCTAGCGTAGCTCCAGTAAGAGTGCGGTCACTCCTCTTGGTTTTATAACTGGCTGAACTTAATCCTGCCATGAGGATGGGTGGCACCATCGCTACATCGGTCATCATTTTCGATGTGCCAGGTAATATGATATCGCCTTGCCCCATCTCACCGCATCTTCAACTGGATTTCGTTTCGCTAAGTTGGCACTTTTCTTAGGAGGTTCAGAGAGCACCTTTGTATTTCCACTTTTTATTTACATTACCTATCTACCCAACTTCATCTTCATGTCGTTGATCTTGCTAATCACCATTTTCGATCGCATCGTTCTTTTTTGAGTTTCGGACAGGTATACCACTTCCTCGTTGCTTCCTTGGTGCGTCGTCTTGATCAGAGAGTTTGACTCACTTTCATCAGTGGCTGAAGCAATTAGCAATTCGCTCATCCTCCCTTTGCATTCGTCCAGCTTGTCAAGGAGTTTCCGCATCAGTGGTCTGTTGAGACCTGATTTCAGCATCGATTCGGTCCCGTAGCCCTGCACTACTGTCCAGACCTCCTCCATAAAAGAAACTCTGTCTATACCACAGCCTGTTCTGTTTTCATGATCCTTGTGGTGAACTTCCCACTCTTCTTCCGACAGGGTTCCCAAGAAAGGTACTCGGTGTGCGCCTTCTCATTTTCTCCTGCGCGGAAACTCCGTTAAAAGTTCCTTTCTTGTAGTTTCAATATTGCCAGGAGAGCCGCTCTCCGGCAATTTATGGGCTGTATTCATAAAGGCTGAGGGAGGCTCCAGCATAGAATTTTCATCTTCCGCTGGTTCAGTCATCCCTGCCAACGTTTCTGTTCCTTCTTTGTTTTTGACCACGAAGTTGAAGTCCAGAATAGATGAACCACCTACTGAGACTTTGTCCTCGTCCTTTCCCGCTTGTCGGGATCCCATTCCATTATTTCTTCTGGTTGACGGTGTTACTTCTCTTCATCTTCTCTCTCTTCATTCTTCACCGAAGGTCCTTACTCATCATTCATTGTTTCGACTGGAAGCTTTGGCAGACTAGCTTACCTGCTGACCTGTCTTCACGTCCCCGTGTCTCATTATAATTTCTTCACAACCGAAGGGCGCTAGAGCAGTCCTATTCAGCAGCTTCCCAGTTTATGTCAACTCTGGCCTCACTTTCATGACCCTTAGTGCAGTTTCTTGCAAATCTGCATTGCTTCTCGTTGCAGTTGGCGCCAGGTCTAGCTTGGCTTATGCTTGCTCGAATCTTCCAGCTTTCGGAGTGTTTGCATTGCTCATCCTTCCCCTCGTCGACTCATCCACATAAGAAAACTGCGTAATATGCAGCACGGCAGCGTTTCTGCCTATGAAGAATGGGTCCATCGTTTCGGAGAAGTTTGCCATCCTCCTCTCGTTGCTTTCGAACGCCTTCTGAAGTTTCTTTCCTATTTTTCTGGTATGGGGAAATTAGTCGAGGAATTGTTGTTGTTTTCCCATTCGTTGCCAATTTGTTTTGCCAATTTGTCGTAAGGTCTCAAAATCCAGAGCTTTGGGAACACTTCGAGATGCCCTCTACTCTAACCCTTTCGCCCAGACAATCGCGGAAGTGGTTAATGAAAATTACCGCTGTCATGTCGGGCTCTGCTTTTTTCGCAAACAGCAAATCTTCGCTCAATGATTCAGCAATTTTCTGCTCGCACCAATTGAGTGTGCTCCCGTCCACTACCGAAATGAGGTTCAGGTGCAACACAGACATCCTGGAACGCGAATGTCACTGAGGGACCGTATATCACCGTCATAAAATCGCTGACGCCCCTAATCAGTGCTAAGGGATCTGTCCTCATATCTAGGCATAAATCGGTGAGTAGGGGCATGCTTTTTTTCTTCTTTTTTTCTCCAGTGCCGAAGCGATTCTGCTGCAACAGGTATTAAATTAGAGTGTGTCTTAAATCCCGTATTCTAGTCCAAGAGGCCGTAGACTTTTTCATGTCAAAGTTTTTTCAAGTTCTGCGTCATATGCTCTGGATATTGGGTTAAAGTAATCAATTCTTCCAACTTTACATGTGTTATTGCAATCAATGTGAGGAGTCCGTCCAGTCGGAGACTCTGTATTCCTTCGGTCAGCAGCACGGCTAGTCTTTTTCTGAAATCTCTGATCCGAACGTCATAAACAGTCCCAGGATCACTACGAAAGATAATTCCGTAATGGCCTTGAGGAATTCCCGCGTAGATAGCGAAATTGCCCTGGGTAATTTTTCGCTAGGAAGGACGCGGTCCATCCTGCTCCCAATCCTTCCAACATGCTATCCGTCCTCTCAAAACCTTCTTCTCATCGCACGTACAGTGTCCAGAATGCCTCGATTGTTTTCTAGCACATTCTGTCTAAGAACTACGTTGACTTCTCTCTTTCGTTTTTCGGCTAAATTCAATTCTCTTACCAGGTAATCGTGGATGTTCGCGATCATCGGTGGGCTCAGCTCGAAAGCGTCCATGCCCAATGCTGCTACTCGAGGAGTTAAGTGCAACCACTTGTCTGTCTCCGGTTTCATTCGCAAAACCATAGCTTCCAAGTGATTTTTCGTTTCTTTGGCGTTCTGCCTCTTTCGCTTTTCTACTTCATCAACTTCTATTCCTCTGAACCACAGGTCATTAGAAGTCTCCACTATCATTTGATGATCATCGTCATTTCCAGGTTTCAATTTGAGCTGCATGCTGAAATTGGACAGTTCCAATCCCAACACCAATCCCAACACAGGCAAGTGTAATGAATGATCTTTCAATCCTCTCATTGCGTTTTCTATATCTGACCATACTGCATGTAATTCTGACCTCAGAGGTCTCAGATTCTTCGCCTCTACTTTGCTACCTAGGGCAGGTCTGATCACATCATTATTTCCTTCTGAGAGGAGCGCAATCATTGCATACACAAATTTCAATCCGCCCAGGAAGTGCTCATATCCCGGGGATAACACAAATAATGGCTTCTGGGTTATATTCTGGAACCAGCCTTCTTTCAACATGTTCATCATCTCACCTATGGACTCCAGAACGTCTTTGATTGCTGGCCCTACAGCAGCTTCTGCTGCTCCTGGC
Source organism: Symsagittifera roscoffensis (assembly GCF_963678635.1). Taxonomy (NCBI): domain Eukaryota; kingdom Metazoa; phylum Xenacoelomorpha; order Acoela; family Convolutidae; genus Symsagittifera; species Symsagittifera roscoffensis. The sequence continues at coordinate 49,796,753 of NC_087066.1, forward strand.
TCTCTGAGTCTGCTCAGGTCACCTCTGCTGTGTAAGTGATCGTTGATGGCGGTAAAACCGATCGTTATCGGGTTCATTTCGGTTCGGTCTGTCGTTGAACCCCCATTGCCATTGATGTGGATGGCATCCAATCCAGGTCGGTTCCAGCCAACATTATCACGTCGGGCCAGAACATGGACTTGGAGGTGTTCACAAAGTCCGAGCTCGCAATCACTAGTATCTTCGCCTTTCTCATCTCTGCGTTGTCGTAGACAGCGAAAATGGTCTCGTATATTCTGAATCTCAATTCACCATATCGCTCTACATCACTTTCTTGTGTTACTTGCTTCGGATGAGCTCTCTTCATCACATGAGCTGGAGGCGCTCGTACTTGTTTAGATAACTTCACATGTTGCCCAGTGGGTGCTCGCCTTGTCAAGAAACTCCTCAGTCATTCCTCTCTGGTTTGCTCACCGTGATTCTTCCTTACATCTTGCAATGATGCTCTGGTATTCACTGGACCCATGGTGTTGTCTGAGGGCAGTCCCTCAAGGTCAGCCAACCGTAATGCTGTCGTAGAGCTGAAGTTGAATTCTGCCGCAGATACCAGTCCACTCCTACGATCGACTACAAACCAATTACAGTCAGTCTCGCGCCATTCAGCAGTCTGATTGAATCAGCTGCAATTCTTAGTGTCTGAAGGTTCAATTTCATCAAATCCTGCTTGTAAACGAGCCAGGGGGATGTTATCCATCTTGACCACATCAGGGAACTTCCATCTGGAGGTCACTCTTCCCTTGAAGTGCCTAATGTTGTATCAGTCGTCTGATTGACTGGTCAGATCATTCGTCCAGCATTGCGACCTGCCATTTTACGCAGTATGTTGTTCGACCTCACGAAATTTTTATTGTGTCATTTAGCCTTGGCTGACTGTGTTCTTGCGTTCATCGCTATAGCGTAGACTGTCACTACTGCTCACTGAAACTTTTGCCACACTGCAGTAAACAAGAACACCAGCATTACTTCCCATTGTCTGAGCTTCTAGACAGCTCATTGGAGGCTATAAGAATCTTGACGTCCGCGATTCTGCCCGGGATCATCAACTCAACCATTTGATACAGCTGGGCTACTGTTGCACCTCCGAATGCCATCACCCTAAAGATCCACGGAGTTTTTGAGTTCTGCAAAACTCTCACTAGACTATCGCCCAATGTCAAATGTGACGTTCCAAGGGGTGGTTGCTGCATTTTCATTGCTGGACTTCAACTTGATCTATTGAAACATGCTCGCATCTCCGTATCCGCGACTCCCGTGAAGCTGTTATTGGTCTGATTATTCATCTGTACGTCTAGCACACGCAATACTTTCTGCATCGGCGTCTCCCTGATCTTTATAGTGGAGGTTTTTCCTGACTTCATCGTCGTAGTAGCTGCTGTCTCCTTTACCACTTCTGAGGAAAGCTTTACTCTGCCGGTATCATCAAGGGTTCTATAGGGTGCAAAGACCCCGGAACTTGGCACGCTCCTGTTGGCCAAGAGTCGACCAGCTTTTTAACCACTGGAAAACCCAAGGTGTCGCTTGGGTCCGGTATTGTCACTCTAACGGGTCCTGTTAGAACTTTCACCGTTGTTTGACTCAGTTCACGAGGCATCAGAAGCTCCATCGGCCGAGATTGCTCCTTATATTCCTGCCTCAAGCGTTCTATCTCTTTTCCTGGCGTTTTAAATCAGACCATAAATAGTCAGTTCCACATATCTCACAAGGTTTTTCTCACTCGGTCCAGGTCGTTTCTTTTTTCGCTCAGATCTTCCATGGTTTCATTCGTCTGCACTTCTTCTTCTACTCCGGCTCTCTTGGCGGGCGCTGCAGCTTTCAACTTTGAGTTAGAAGAGGCAACCTCGCTTCTCATTTTTGGTGAATAGCTTGATAGGTACTCCTCAAGCCGGGCCTAGGCCTATTTGAGAGAAGCATCTCTCCAGGCTGGTACGTCCTCGTGGTACCCACTCCGGGTTCATGCGCCAAGTCGCATTCTGAGAGAGCTCCAGTTCTCCATCTCAAAACAAGCTGACTTTGGCGGTCCAATATTCCTTGCTCGCCCCATGCTGCCATCCGCAAGACTTCCGTGAGGCGGTCCCCACGGTTGTCTTTCCCTAGAATGTTCGTCAGAGCAGCCGCCAACATGACTACCTCTAGATCATTGTGGGCCTAGTCTCTTTCCAGTTGCCTACGTTAGAGCTCGTCTATGACTGGCCCTATGTAGAACTCGGCCATATCCATCAACTCGTTGTTCATTCTGGTTCGTTTCGCTCATTGAATTCTATAATTTATTTTCGCAATAGGTTGAACTTTAATGATTAAATTAATCAATCATGATTAGAAACAAGGTCACGACTGTCACATTTGTCAACATTGCTCCAAATTCATAATAAAAAGTATTCAAAAACAGTCAAATAAAAAGATTTAATGAGCAGTCAGATAAAAATTCAATAAAATCTAAAAATTTGATTTTGATTCAAGAGTGGACACTCCACTCTATTGATTTATTCTTAGAATTATTGTTTGGGCATTCGTGGTAATCAACCCTTCTAAACACAAGATCCTAATGACATAACATCATAACACATAATATATCCTATTTTCAATCTAATTTGAAATAATACTTCTTATGTAGACACGCTTCTATCTTGGTATCCGAAAAGATTACATGTATCAGCGCATATAGCTCCCGAGGATGCAATCTTCCTCTGTTTGGGTCACACACCGGAAGCAAATGTTCTTTCACTCCCCTCTCCAGCAAGAAGTCTCTTAATCTCTTAAGGAACAAAATCAAATCTTCAGTGTCCACGTGCTGCTTCTCCGTCGCCCTCGTCACCAAGAAGCATAATTACTGCTACAACCCCATTCCTGGTCTTTGCTTCCATAAAAACTTTATGTTTTTGTACTCTCTGCTAAAATCTGCTGCTAGTGCTGTTCTAAAAATCATACCCGCGGTGATAGCTATCGCACATGTCCTGTCCTTAAGTATAAAATCGCTGTCTGTTAGTTTTAATCTACTTGAAATTTCACTTGGCAGGTTTAAATATGACTCTGCTACTCTCCCTATGTCTGGATCCTTAGGCCTTCATCTGTTTCTGCTTCTAAGTCACCTATTTCTCCTGCGATTTCAATTTTTTTTTAAAAATATTATTCAGTGTGGGTAAGTTCTACCCCCTCTCCCTGGACAAAACATCCATCGCATACCGGATATTAAACTTTGGTTGAACGCAGGAATGAACAATGGCCCTTCCTGGGCTGCCCAGGAAGGATCTTGTTTGTCATTCCTTATGTATTTCATGCTCTCGCGGTCCACGTCCTGAAACGTCACACTGGTTTACTTGGGGTCTGATGTCATTTCATTCAACCACTCCAAGACGCGCAGGTTTGTCAATTCTTGTAAGTAAGACTGCTGCTGTTCGTCGTCAAATTCCACGTCGGGCTTAGTCCGACCGTCGATCCATTCTGTGTCTTGGTCAAAGACAATGTCTACATCCTGTGACACAGTTATCTCCTCTAGACCAACTGAGTTTTCTACTATCTTTTTCAGGTCTGTCCTGTCCACTACGAAGTTGTCTCCGTAAGGCTTATACGTCTGCATCGAAAAAAGTAGATCCGGTTCGATGTTCTTGGGAACCTCTATATGCTCGGGGTTTTCCCAGTCCTCCTCTGCATAGGGTTAGGTTTCTTCATCCGCTTTAATTATTCCATTAGGACCCAGGTTCAATGGCGGACTTGTTTCTTATTCCAGTGCCTCATTCCCGTCGTTCTTTTCCCTGATGCCTTTCTCATTGACTTCGCAAGCAGGATCCATCATCAATTATTCGCACTCCTTCATGTCTTCAGATATATTACGTCTTCTGTGGATGGATTACGTGGTTTGATGTTTTGGTACTCAGTCTGTAAAAACTTCCCTCCTGATGCACTTCCGTTATCATGAACGGTCCCCTCCATTTCTTCAGGAGTTTCTTCGTTCCTTTCGCTGAAAAACTCACACGTAGTCTCCTACTGAGTAAATTTTTGCACCAGCTGCTCTCTAATCAAACTTTTTCCTCTGCCTCGCCTGAGCTTGTTGCGTATTGCGTCTACAAAAGTCGTTTAGCTCCTGTTGACGTCTTATCACATCTCTTACAGAGACTTTCATACTCCGGGTAGAACCACAGGTCATTAGAAATCTCCACTATCATTTGATGATCATCGTCAATTCCAGGTTTCAATTTGAGCTGCATGATGAAAATAGACAGTTCCAATCCCAACACCAATCCCAACCCAGGCAAGTGTAATGAATGATCTTTCAATCTTCTCAAGGCGTTTTATATATCTGACCATACTGCATGTAATTCTGACCTCAGAGGTCTCAGATTCTTCGCCTCTACTTTGCTACCTAGGGCAGGTCTGATCACATCATTATTTCCTTCTGAGAGGAGCGCAATCATTGCATACACAAATTTCAATCCGCCCAGGAAGTGCTCATATCCCGGGGATAACACAAATAATGGCTTCTGGGTTATATTCTGGAACCAGCCTTCTTTCAACATGTTCATCATCTCACCTATGGACTCCAGAACGTCTTTGATTGCTGGCCCTACAGCAGCTTCTGCTGCTCCTGGCTCTCTGAGTCTGCTCAGGTCACCTCTGCTGTGTAAGTGATCGTTGATGGCGGTAAAACCGATCGTTATCGGGTTCATTTCGGTTCGGTCTGTCCTTGAACCCCAATTGCCATTGATGTGGATGGCATCCAATCCAGGTCGGTTCCAGCCAACATTATCACGTCGGGCCAGAACAAGGACCTGGAGGTGTTCACAAAGCCCGAGCTCGCAATCACTAGTATTTTCGCCTTTCTCATCTCTGCGTTGTCGTAGACAGCGAAGATGGTCTCGTCTATTCTGAATCTCAATTCACAATATCGTTCTACATCAATTTCTTGTGTTACTTGCTTCGGATGAGCTCTCTTCTTCACATGAGCTGGAGGCGCTCGCACTTGTTTAAATATCTTCACATGATGCCCAGTGGGTGCTCGCCTTGTCAAAAAACTCCTTATTCATTCCTCTCTGGTTTGCTCACCGTGATTCTTCCTTACATCTTGCAATGATGCTCTGGTATTCACAGGACCCATGGTGTTGTCTGAGGGCAGTCCCTCAAGGTCAGCCAACCGTAATGCTGTCGTAGAGCTGATGTTGATTTCTGCCGCTATCTACCAGTCCACCCCTACGATCGACTACAAACCAATTACAGAGAGTCTCGCGCCAATCAGCAGTCTGATTGAATCACCTGCAAATCTTAGTGTCTGAAGGTTCAATTTCATCAAATCCTGCTTGTAAACGAGCCAAGGGGATGTTATCCATCTTGACCACATCAGGGAACTTCCATCCGGAGGTCTCTCTTCCCTGGAAGTGCCTAATGTTGTATCCGTCGTCTGATTGACTGGTCCCGATCTTCGTCGGGGATGAATAATCCTTTTTGCTAGTGCTTCACCCAGTCGATCCAATACGTCTCACCTCTCTTCTTACTCACTCGAGCTCTGTATTACTTGCGGCACGGCTGGGACTGATCTTAAGCGTGTCTCCAGATTAGGCGGCACAAAGGTTTAAATCGCCGGCAAGTTAGTCGCTTCCTCCATTCTTCAGCTCCAATTCGTCTAATAGTTCCTGGAAGACATGTTTCATCCAAAGTTGTCATTTTATACTGTCGAATGGTCTTCCGTCATTGGTGAATTTGTCTCAATCCAGAGCCCTGAACTCGTGCTCCAAGTCCAATAAGATCATTCGTCCAGCATTGCGACCTGCCATTTTACGCAGTATGTTGTTCGACCTCACGGCTTTTTCATTGCGTCTTCTAGCCTTGGCTGACTGTGTTCTTGCGTTCATCGCTATAGCGTAGACTGTCACTACTGCTCACTGAAACTTTTGCCACACTGAAGTAAACAAGAACACCAGCATTACTTCCCATTGAGCTTGTTCTGGGTCTGAGCTTCTAGACACCTCATTGGTGGCTATAAGATTCTTGACGTCCGCGATTCTGTCCGGGCTCATCAACTCAACCATTCGATACAGCTGGGCTACTGTTGCACCTCCGAATGCCATCACCCTTAAGAACCACGGAGTTTTCGAGTTCTGCAAAACTCTCACTAGACTATCGCCCAATGTCAAATGTGACGTTCCAAGGGGTGGCTGCTGCATTTTCATTGCTGGACTTCAACTTGATCTATTGAAACATGTTCGCATCTCCGTATCCGCGACTCCCGTGAAGCTGTTCTTGGTCTGATTATTCATCTGTACGTCTAGCACACGCAATACATTCTTCATCGGCGTCTCCCTGATCTTTCTAGTGGAGGTTTTTCCTGACTTCATCGTCGTAGCAGCTGCTGTCTTCTTTACCACTTCTGAGGAAAGCTATACTCTGCCGGTATCATCAATGGTTCTATAGGGTGCAGTCACCCCGGAACTTGGCACGCTCCTGTTGGCCAGGAGTCGACCAGCGGCTTCCACCAGGTTTTTCAATTTTTTAACCACTGGAAAACCCAAGGTGTCGCTTGGGTCCGGTATTGTCACTCTAACGGGTCCTGTTGGAACTTTCATCGTTGTTTGACTCAGTTCACGAGACATCAGAAGCTCCAACGGCGATTGCCCAAGGGAAACGCTTCCTGCAGGTAACGGTCTTTTTGTCTTTGTTATCGCCAATTGTTCAGATTGCTCCTTATATTCCAGCCTCAAGCGTTCTATCTCTTTTCCTTGCGTTTTAAATCAGACCATAAATAGTCTCTTCCACATATCTCACAAGGTTTTTCTCACTCGGTCCAGGTCGTCTCTTTTTTCGCTCAGATCTTCCATGGTTTCATTCGTCTGGACTTCTTCTTCTACTCCGGCTCTCTTGGCGGGCGCTGCAGCTTTCAACTTTGAGTTAGACGAGGCAACCTCGCCTCTCATTTTTGGTGAATAGCTTGATGTGTACTCTTCAAGCCGGGCCTAGACCTATTTGAGAGAAGCATCTCTCCAGGCTGGTAGTCCTCGTGGTACCCACTCCGGGTTCATGCGCCAAGTCGCATTCTGAGAGAGCTCCAGTTCTCCATCTCAAAACAAGCTGACTTTGGCGGTCCAACTTTCCTTGCTCGCCCCATGCTGCCATCCGCAAGACTTCCCTGAGGCGGTCCCCACGGTTGTCTTTCCCTAGAATGTTCGTCAGGGCAGCCGCCAACATGACTACCTCTAGATCATTGTGGGCGTAGTCTCTTTCCAGTTGCCTACGTTAGAGCTCGTCTGTCTTTCTCAGGTCTGTCCTGTCCACTACGAAGTTGTCTCCGTAAGGCTTATACGCTTTTCAGGTCTGTCCTGTCCACTACGAAGTTGTCTCCGTAAGGCTTATACGTTTTTGCGGGTCTTGCCCTGTCACTTTGTTGTGTCTGCATCGAAAAGGGTAGATCCGGTTCGATGTTCTTGGGAACCTCTATCTGCTCGGGGTTTTCCCAGTCCTCCTCTGCATAGGGTTAGGTTTCTTCATCCGCTTTAATTATTCCATTAGGACCCAGGTTCAATGGCGGACTTGTTTCTTATTCCAGTGCCTCATTCCCGTCGTTCTTTTCCCTGATTCCGGGTCTTTGCTTCCATAAAAACTTTATGTTTTTGTACTCTCTGCTAAAATTTGCTGCTAGTGCTGTTCTAAAAATCATACCCGCGGTGATAGCTATCGCACATGTCCTGTCCTTAAGTATAAAATCGCTGTCTGTTAGTTTTAATCTACTTGAAATTTCACTTGGCAGGTTTAAATATGACTCTGCTACTCTCCCTATGTCTGGATCCTTAGACCTTCATCTGTTTCTGCTTCTAAGTCACCTATTTCTCCTGCGATTTCAATTTTTTTTAAAAAATATTATTCAGTGTGGGTAAGTTCTACCCCCTCCCCTGGACAAAACATCCATCGAAGTACTCGTCGATCGCATACCGGATATTAAACTTTGGTTGAACGCAGGAATGAACAATGGCCCTTCCTGGGCTGCCCATGAAGGATCTTGTTTGTCATTCCTTATGTATTTCATGCTCTCGCGGTCCACGTCCTGAAACGTCACACTGGTTTACTTGGGGTCTGATGTCATTTCATTCAACCACTCCAAGACGCGCAGGTTTGTCAATTCTTGTAAGTAAGACTGCTGCTGTTCGTCGTCAAATTCCACGTCGGGCTTAGACCGACCGTCGATCCATTCTCTGTCTTGGTCAAAAACAATGTCTACATCCTGTGACACAGTTATCTCCTCTAGACCAACTGAGTTTTCTACTATCTTTTTCAGGTCTGTCCTGTCCACTACGAAGTTGTCTCCGTAAGGCTTATACGTCTGCATCGAAAAAAGTAGATCCGGTTCGATGTTCTTGGGAACCTCTATCTGCACGGGGTTTTCCCAGTCCTCCTCTGCATAGGTTTAGGTTTCTTCATCCGCTTTAATTATTCCATTAGGACCCAGGTTCAATGGCGGACTTGTTTCTTATTCCAGTGCCTCATTCCCGTCGTTCTTTTCCCTGATGCCTTTCTCATTGACTTCGCAAGCAGGGTCCATCATCAATTAATCGCACTCCTTCATGTCTTCAGATATACACCAGTCTTCTGTGGATGGATTACGTGGTTTGATGTTTTGGTACTCAGTCTGTAAAAACTTCCCTCCTGATGCACTTCCGTTATCATGAACGGTCCCCTCCATTTCTTCAGGAGTTTCTTTGTTCCTTTCGCTGAAAAACTCACAAGTAGTCTCCTACTGAGTAAACTTTTGCACCAGCTGCTCTATTATCAAACTTTTTCCTCTGCCTCGCCTGAGCTTGTTGCATATTGCGTCTACATAAGTCGTTTAGCTCCTGTTGACGTCTTATCACATCTCTTACAGAGACTTTCATACTACGGGTAAAAAAGTCAAGGGCAAAGTCTTTTCAGGCCCAGCAAACATCATATGCGGACTAATTCCTGTGGTGGAATTGGTGGAATGTTGCGTATTGTTGTAAGTTCCGATTACTTGTGGCAAATACCTGTCCCAATCAGTCATGTATCGAGAACGATAAACCCTCAACATCGAAACCAGAGAACGATTTTGTCTTTCCACTAAGCCATTCGTCTAGAGGTGATACGTTGTAGAATGAGCCTGCGCTACCTGAGAATGTCTCATGAGCTCCTTAGTAAGCTCCCCCACAAAAGCAATTCCATTGTCTGATTGGAATGTCATCGGGAAACCTTGTCTGTCTATACCATTATTGATCAGGTGATCGCAAATCTCCTAGGCTGAGCCAGTTATGCTGGGTAGGCCTCTACATACTTTGTCAAGTAGTCTATCATCATTAAGACCCGAGTGTAGCCACTGTCTGTCATACAAATCTTCTTGTCCGATGGGCACCACTTCATTAAACTCGGATGACTCGATTGACTGTAATGGGAATCGCAATTTCCTAGGAGCTTTCACCTGTTGGCAACCACTTTTCTCATGCCTTCTTCATTCCAGGCCATTCCTCTGGTGTACTTTATGGATTCTTTGATAGCCTATCTGATCATGTGACTTGATTGAAACTTTTGTTTGATAGAGTTGCGGCAACACTGTCGCGTAATATTTGTAGAAAACATTGGCCTCTTATCTCCTTTTGCAAGCAACAGTCCCATCCTTATTCAGATAAAAGCGTCCCTCCTTCTGCATATAGTACTGTCTCAAGATCCGGTAACTACCTTCCTAAATATCTCTTTCGTCTGGTGCCCCATTTTTGATCCACTGTTTCAAGCTACTTGTTATACGGTCATTTATCTGCGCTTTAACTAAGTTTATGACCGTAAGGTGACTATTCAGCTCATCGGGCTGATGTGCGTCATCTTTCATCTTAACACACCATATCTTTACCAATGGCCTTGTCTCCTGTTTAAATGGTTCTAGGTCAATTTTGACTGCTTCCTTCTGCAGTAATAGGCTCATTAAACGGTTTGACACCTCTTATCTCCAAAGCATCTGCCGCGTTGTCGAAGACTTTTTCACTGGGGATCAGGTAGCGATCACTATCGAGGTCTTGATGCACTTGCCTTTCCAGGTCTGTCTCTTGCTCGAGTCCCCACTGGCAATAAATGGATCGCCAGCTCTGATAATTCAGATCCAGTGCTCGAGTTCCTATCTGAGTACGTGTCAACCTTCGATTTCCCCAAGGTCGACAGATGAGTCTACCGTGGAGCATGTCTCCTTGGCAGATTCTGATGGGTATGATCTACTCATCCATCTAAACTCCCCGGACAAAACTTTGTCCACCTGGAATTGTCCATCTTCTAATCCGCATCCTTCAGTGCCCGACTCCCAGGTAAACCTTCTTGCTCCAAATTTTTCGACTCGACTTCTATCAGTCCTTGATTGGGCGCCTCGGAAGTGACTGCTTTTCTGAGTCCCGATCTCGTGTTGCTTCTTCTTGTACGATGTTCTCATTTCAACGTTTTGAGGAATTGAGGAAACTAGTTGCTGAACTAATAACCTACAATCACTTTCATTTTCCTTGTGCTGTCGTCTTGATTGTTTTAACCGTACTTTCTCATGGACCGTCAGCAATGCCATGGCCGCTGCTTATTCAGGATAATATCTGGTCACTTCTCTCTCTATTATTCCTCCCAGCATTCGAATCACTTCTGGTGTGACCTGCACAGTTTCATCTAGCAATGAGAGGCTGTTTATGTTCTAACGAAAGAGTTCATGTTGAACCAGGTTTGAACATAGCAACAGATCCAAGGGCGCCGGGACCTTCTTGGATAAGATCTTAATCTCTACCGCTTTCTCCGATGGTAGTTCAGGATGTCTTGGTATAGGCTTTCCTGACTTATCCAGCCATCTCGTCAAGGGTAGTTCTTCGTGAGTCGTTTTGTTCAAGAACGTGAATTGTTCCCTGATTTCCGCCTGATTAGCCTGCTTCTAATTTAACCTTTCGCAAAATTCAGTTTTCTTGCTGAGGCTGTCAACATTCTGGTGCTTGTTACGCATCCTGTGCTCGATTATCAGTAAGGTAGCCAGCCAACCTGACTATCCATCGGGTTGGCTGGCGTGACTATCGCGTAATATTTGTAGAAAACATTGGCCTCTTATCTCCTTTTGCAAGCAACAGTCCCATCCTTATTCAGATAAAAGCGTCCCTCCTTCTGCATATAGTACTGTCTCAAGATCCGGTAACTACCTTCCTAAATATCTCTTTCGTCTGGTGCCCCATTTTTGATCCACTGTTTCAAGCTACTTGTTATACGGTCATTTATCTGCGCTTTAACTAAATTTATGACCGTAAGGTGACTGTTCAGCTCATCGGGCTGATGTGCGTCATCTTTCATCTTAACACACCATATCTTTACCAGTGGCCTTGTCTCCTGTTTAAATGGTTCTAGGTCAATTTTGACTGCTTCCTTCTGCAGTAATAGGCTCATTAAACGGTTTGACACCTCTTATCTCCAAAGCATCTGCCGCGTTGTCGAAGACTTTTTCACTGGGGATCAGGTAGCGATCACTATCGAGGTCTTGATGCACTTGCCTTTCCAGGTCTGTCTCTTGCTCGAGTCCCCACTGGCAATAAATGGATCGCCAGCTCTGATAATTCAGATCCAGTGCTCGAGTTCCTATCTGAGTACGTGTCAACCTTCGATTTCCCCAAGGTCGACAGATGAGTCTACCGTGGAGCATGTCTCCTTGGTAGATTCTGATGGGTATGATCTACTCATCCATCTAAACTCCCCGGACAAAACTTTGTCCACCTGGAATTGTCCATCTTCTAATCCGCATCCTTCAGTGCCCGACTCCCAGGTAAACCTTCTTGCTCCAAATTTTTCGACTCGACTTCTATCAGTCCTTGATTGGGCGCCTCGGAAGTGACTGCTTTTCTGAGTCCCGATCTCGTGTTGCTTCTTCTTGTACGATGTTCTCATTTCAACGTTTTGAGGAATTGAGGAAACTAGTTGCTGAACTAATAACCTACAATCACTTTCATTTTCCTTGTGCTGTCGTCTTGATTGTTTTAACCGTACTTTCTCATGGACCGTCAGCAATGCCATGGCCGCTGCTTATTCAGGATAATATCTGGTCACTTCTCTCTCTATTATTCCTCCCAGCATTCGAATCACTTCTGGTGTGACCTGCACAGTTTCATCTAGCAATGAGAGGCTGTTTATGTTCTAACGAAAGAGTTCATGTTGAACCAGGTTTGAACATAGCAACAGATCCAAGGGCGCCGGGACCTTCTTGGATAAGATCTTAATCTCTACCGCTTTCTCCGATGGTAGTTCAGGATGTCTTGGTATAGGCTTTCCTGACTTATCCAGCCATCTTGTCAAGGGTAGTTCTTCGTGAGTCGTTTTGTTCAAGAACGTGAATTGTTCCCTGATTTCCGCCTGATTAGCCTGCTTCTAATTTAACCTTTCGCAAAATTCAGTTTTCTTGCTGAGGCTGTCAACATTCTGGTGCTTGTTTTTTCTTCGTAGCCAGCTCCTGCGGTTTTTAGTTGCTTCTTGCTTCCGCCTCGCTCATCAGGTGTGCCTTGCTGGCCCTATCGCCTGACAAAGCTACTCCTCTCATTTAAACCTCATGATCAATGTCAGACGCGTCTTCGCCTTTAAGATTTAAACCGATCGCTTTCATGCCCTGTTTTTATGTTGGGAATACCAATACATGATGTTCCGCGGAACTGCAGTTTGCATAAGAGCATATCCGGTCGATGTCATCCCTGTGCTTATACCAGTTATTACCTTGGTTTGCAGGTCCATTGTTAAGAATGCCATAATTCTTCTTTGCAATAACCTGATCTCATCAGAAGCTCCAGCAAAATATATTCCTTGGACTTCAGTCGCAGCTCTTCCGGTGTAAGTGCATTGGTTGAAAGAAGAGTATAATGCGTCGCTAACATTGCCCTGAGTTCATCGTTTTTCACACCATCAATGAACTTTGAAGCTACTGTCAAGTTCATCCTGCTGTTTGACTCGTCTGGTTGACTACGCCTTCTAAGCATGTCTAGGCCATCCATGAACTTGCCTGTGGTTTCATTTTCACGTTACCTTCGTTTCTCGAAGCGCATCGTCGCTTGGTTTCCTTGCACCCCCAAGAGCGAAAGCGATTTAACAGGATTTTGAAGATTTTCTCAGCAAAGTCCCTTTGGTATTGTTTTTTGACAATCAAGCAACGCAGGGCTACCCTTCCAAGTTGCTGGTGAGCGCACTGCATTCTTGTATTTCTGTCTAGTCTTCTTCCTCAAAATGCAGTTTCATGACTTCTATCCAGGTATCTACACAACCGTCAATCATCCTTATAACAATTAGGTTTCTTGAACACCCTTTTAGATTTCTCGCTGCGCTCATTGGTCCTGGACAACCTTGTGAAAAAAATCACCAAAGACCTGTTCAAGGGTTCGAACGCTGATTCTATTGCCGTTACGTCTCGTGATTATCCTGTTTGGTCGTTCATATCTGTTGTTTGAGGCTCTGAAACTTCCTTTATGTCCGAGTCTCTGGGCTGAGCTGTTCCCTGGTTCGAGTGGTTCCAGATTCTGGTATCACCTCCTCCACTCGCATGTGCTTCTCGCGTAGGTTGTTCGAATGCCTTCGGAGATTGGCCTAATGCCACTAGAACCTCCTCTGATATTCGTGGGAATCCTCCTAGGCCGGTGACTCACAGTGGCGTTGCTGGATGAGTTCTCGAGTACTCTTGTGCTCTTGTGGACCCATAGGTCCTTCCTCTCTCTCGTTGAAGTTTATTCTCGGCTCTCTGCTAGCCTCACTCGAAGGTCCTCCTCTATTCCTACATCCGCTCCTGTTTCCCAGGAGGTCATCCAATCTGTCCATTATGGTCTGAGTGCATCTTTCAACCATCACGTCTATCCTGGTATCGAGAATCCCAAGAGTCAGTTCTTGTTGACTCCGAAGTAGCTTCAGATCAACCCACAACCGTTTCTCTCTCTTTTCAGCTTCTTGCGTCATTCGAGACAAGTTTCTGGCCAAATGCTCATTTGTCCTTTTCTCTAAGCGTTTTTCATTTTTATTAACTTCCTGTCTATTGTGATTTATTTTCTCCCGCAGGCTATCACTCCCAACAAGAATTGTATCTTCTAGTTAACTCATTCTTAATAACATCTGTTCATTCTGCTCACCCATGCTATCCGCAATCGTTGTCAAGGACTCTTCCACCGATGGAGTCACTAGTGGTGGCGTCACCTTAATCGTGCCGGGCAGTTTCAAAGGATTCTTCCCTTTGTTGCGCATCAGTTGCTGCATTGTGTAGACTTTGTCTGCGTATCCTTTTAAGAACTCTCGAAAAAAATTCGCGAATCCTAGGAAGCTCATCAGCTGGGTGTCCGCAGTTCCGCATCCAGATCCGACCTCATCCAATGCGTATCTACCACTCTTCCCAGTTACTTTATTGAAACCCTAAGGATCTCACATTTCGAGGAATTGCATTTCCAGCCAGTTCTCTTTATGCAGTCAAAGACTTCGTCAAGTTTGTCAATGTGGTCTCGAAAGGTGCGCGTCGCTATCAGTACGTCAGCCACATAGCACAACACGAGTTTCCCATAAATCTTTGTTATAAAGGTCAAGTCCTGAGCCATCAGTCTTTGAAAGGTCGCCGTTGCAGTGCACAAGCCCCTTCTACTGGGACAAGCCTAATCTACATGCAAATCCGGTCTTTTCTCTATCCTTTTTTCGGAGGGAAACCTACCAGAAGGCGGAACCCAGGTCCAGTGTGGTGAAAACGTGTTATCGCCAAGTTTCGAGAGGCTCTCGTCTATGCGTGGCTTTCGGTAAGCGTCCTTTATGGTCACCGTGCTCAGGTAGCGAAATTCGTAGCAGAGCTTTAGCTGTACTCTTTTCTTTTTGGCCATGACAACCTCACATGCCCAAGGTGACTTCGAGGGTTCTATCAAGTAGTATTTAAGCTGCATTCCACTTTTAGCTCGCTACGCCTCCAATTTATGAGGTGTCATGCGCCTCGCTCCCTCCCTATGCGCCTTCTTCTAGTTCGATCTCGTGTTTGACGAAATTACAACAACCAATATCCGCCTTATGTTTAGAAAAAAGTCTGCGTTCCTATTTAAAACCTGCCCTTAGCAACTCAAATTCTCCCTCCCCCAACCTAACTCCTAAACGCTCTAATTCCGGCAAAAATGGTTTGTTAGACTCTAATTGATAAGGCGAGAGGCATCCGGATAATTCGAGCAGCTCGCTAAGCCGTCATCTGTTTCAGATCTCATTGAAAATGTTTTATTTAAAGACTTCAATTCATTAATCTCTTTCAATAAAATCTTCATTTTCGTGAGTTGGACAGTCCTCTCGTCGATGCTTTAGGTTCGGCGTTTCTTATTAGTCCGTCCTCACTAGCAAAGCGTAGCCAAGTTTCTTTCCATACTGGATTGAAACCGTTGTGTCCAGTGTGTTCAATAAAACACTCGCACACATCCCGTTTGGTTAAGCCGAAACCTCCGGCCTAAAACTACTGAACTTTGACTTTCGGGGTTCGGTACCGGGAAAGCCTGCTTACTATCACTCAATGCGTTCAAATTTCATCCCAAAAACTGCTACGACTGCCTGCCTGCTATAACCTTACTTTTCTGTCTAAAAAAATGGTATCTTATTCTCATCAGTAATTATCCTATCTACTGGTCGATAACATACTCTCTGTCTGGCTTTCAAATCCTTATCAGTCCATTATTGTGGTTGATCATCACGTAAAAATTCCTGACAAAGTCACCCCAGGATCCGAATCATCAGGTTCTCCACTACGAGAAAACTCATCCATAGGTTCTGTCCTCACATTGGGATTTGGAAGACTGTTATAGGAGATCTCCCGGCCACGTAGATGGTTCCGCGGTTGGCGGTTGCCAATCTCAAGTTCGTCGGTATCAGATCCTTCCTGATGAGTCACATCCTTTCCTATGTCTTTTCCCTGTCTAGGAGCTATATTCTTTTCATTGGTGTCTAGCAGATGTGCAGTCACATCTGCTTCGTATCCAATGTGTAACCGTATCTTGTTCCATCATGGCATCTCTACCAATTCTACGGACCTTCAGCTCTTCTCGACCCAAATATATCTGTCCTATTTGGTCATTGTCTGTCGTGACGTGGTTTTGGTATAAATAATAACACCATCCACGTTCAGCATCACTTGATATGGTAACTACACGTAACGTCCGTGGAGTTTCCTTTTTCGAGTGCCACCCGTTGTTAATAAGGCTCGCTCAGCCCTCGATTCAGTGAGTGGCTCTGTTTTTCTCAGATAATCTGCTTAAATGTCCAGATGCATCATGGTGAACTCCGAAGGTTCACTCAGATTCCTCATTAACCGATGCCCTGCCACCGAGACTATCGACTCTATCCTGCTGTCTTGTGGCACCATCCCGAATGTCTGCAGCTTCATTCTCAAACTTCTCGGTGCCTTCGTTTCTTCCACTTCAGATGCTTCAAATGCATTGACTGGACCCTGAGTCCCTCGTTCTCCAGTTGACCTTTTGTTCATTTTCCCTTGTCGCCAACTGCTGTTGAACTCTATTCAGGGCATCTCCTGCTGCTGCATTATAGTTAATCTTAAAGTCTTCAGCTGCGGTTTCAGGTTCTGGTCCACTCGTTTCTTCTAGCACGGCTTGCATTTTCTTCGTAGCCAGCTCCTGCGGTTTTTAGTTGCTTCTTGCTTCCGCCTCGCTCATCAGGTGTGCTTTTCTGGCCCTATCGCCTGACAAAGCTAATCCTCTAATTAAAACCTCATGATCGATGTCAGACGCGTCTTCGCCTTTAAGATTTAAACCGATCACTTTCATGCCCTATTTTTATGTTGGGAATGCCAATACATGATGTTCAGCGGAACTGCAGTTTGCATAAGAGCATATCCTGTCGATGTCATCCCTGTGCTTATACCAGTTATTCCCTTGGTTTGCAGGTCCATTGTTAAGAATGCCATAATTCTTTTTTGCAATAACCTGATCTCATCAGAAGCTCCAGCAATATACATTCCTTGGACTTCAGTCGCAGCTCTTCCAGTGTAGGTGCATTGGTTGAAAGAGGAGTATAGTGCGTCGCTAACATTGCCCTGAGTTCATCGTTTTTCACACCATCAATGAACTTTGAAGCTACTGTCAAGTTCATCCTGCTGTTTGACTCGTCTGGTTGACTACGCCTTCTAGGTATGTCTAGGCCATGCAAGAACTTGCCTGTGGTTTCATTTTCACGTTACCTTCGTTTCTCGAAGCGCATCGTCGCTTGGTTTCCTTGCACCCCCAAGAGCGAAAGCGATTCAACAGGATTTTGAAGATTTTCTCAGCAAGGTCCCTTTGGTATTGTTTTTAGACAATCAAGCAACGCAGGGCTACCCTTCCAAGTTGCTGGTGAGCGCACTGCATTCTTATATTTTTGTCTAGTCTTCTTCCTCAAAATGCAGTTTTATGACTTCTATCCAGGTATCTACACAACCGTCAATCATCCTTATAACAATTCGGTTTCTTGAACACCCTTTTAGATTTCTCGCTGCGCTCCTTGGTCCTAGACAACCTTGTGAAAAAAATCACCAAAGACCTGTTCAAGGGTTGGAACGCTGATTCTATTGCCGTTACGTCCCGTGATTATCCTGTTTGGTCGTTCATATCTGTTGTTTGAGGCTCTGAAACTTCCTTCATGTCCGAGTCTCTGGGCTGAGCTGTTCCCTGGTTCGAGTGGTTCCAGTTTCTGGTATCACCTCTTCCACTCGCATGTGCTTCTCGCGTAGGTTGTTCGTTCGAGGTTGGCCTAGTGCACTAGAGCCTCCTCTAATATTATTGGGAATCCTAGGCCGGTGACTCCCAGTAGGTGCGCCTCCTACTGCCCGGTTTTCAAGCCCAATTTTCATCAAGAGCGGGGTTCGGATGGATATGTACTTCAAACATTGCCCTTTCGTCTTCTGAGGTCTTTTGACTGGTTGTTTCAACCAGTCCGCCAAAAACTTTTTTCCTTGTCTTGTCTTCTTGTTTCTTTCCACAAAAGGGTCAATTATTAATTTCCTTTGTTTTTCGGTAACAATTTTCTAGAGCTATCACTTAGCTTAGGTATCCTTACACTTTTCTAAACTCATGCTAATCTAAGGATGTCTTTTGTTCACTCACTCGATTTAATTTAGCTAGACCTACTATAACTCTCAAGGCAACCGCTCTTCCAAAAGACAGTTTTGAATTCTAATCCAAATAAATCAGGGTCGAATTGGGTTTTCGGTTTGATCTAGCGTTGGTAATCTCTGGGCTTAGACTGTTCTGATTTCACTGGGGTCTTTTCAGTTTGTACTTGAAGGCAAGTTACCAGTGCAGTCACTGGTTTCCTATCTTTATTGATCTGCCTATCTGTCCTATAATCGTAGCACTATTCACTAAATGTATTGTTTTTGTTTACTTTCCTTGAAAAAAATTCTTAGAACCCTCCGAATCGGTATTTGGAGACCCTTCCGAAATGACAAAACAGGCTTGAACAATTGTTCTTATTGATCAATTTCCCTTTCACTTCGGCCTTTCAATTAGCCTATATCCGATTTGACCGTCGTTTTCTAGGTTCCCTAACCCTTCTTTCTTGTCGAGAACAACATAAAATTAACTCATTCGACCTTCATTACCTCTTGGTAGGGGTACATGGGCTTTAAAAAAAAATTTCAAATCGTGAAGGGTCTACCTTCAAAAACCGGTGGTTTTGTTAAAAACATTAAAAAAAGGTTCTGTGCATAATTTTTCAAAAAACAATCAGCTTAAGTTTAAAGCTACTTAATTCTTGTTCTAACGGTACCAAGAAGACTGCATTTGTCCAGTTGTTCCTGATTTATCAGGTAAAACGTTTTTTATGCAAACTCAAAAACTTTCAGACTTAAAATTCTTCCTAAATTTTTCTGAAATTCTTGTCTTATTCACCTAAAATTTATTGATCCGAGCTCAGAGCGCCTATACGCTTCTAGTTCAACGCAAAAAAAAACGATATTAAACGGTTCAGTTGAAAATTTTGTCAAAAACAAGGCTACTTGGACCACTCCGGCTTGGTTATTTCACTTAATCAAACTCGTTAAACTCGAAGTCACTGAGGCCAGGAAAGTTGTTGGCGAACGAGTAATAAAACTTGTCGATGCAGTAGTGTATGTTGTCCAAACAACATTTTTTTGCACCAAATAAAATATAAAATTGTTTGAAAAGTTTTCTTATTTTGCGGCGTTTCGTTTTTTAAAAATCACGAAAATTCAGATGTCAGTACACAATTAGTTCCATCCACGTCCAAACTAAATTCAACCGGATCCTTCAGGTATATTTTTCCAAATTACGATGTAACTCACCAATTTAGCGCTTTTTCCATTTCAAAAAATATCGATATCTCAAAAACGCGATTACGGACTGTTTACGTTCTTCTTTACAGAAAAACATTGAAAAAAAGTAGTACTAATAGTATTAAACTCCTCCGATTCCGTTCAATATCCGAATTAAGGTGCTTAACTCGGAAGTTTGGGACCCGGCGGAGGGTCACTACAGTGCAGTCAGTGTCGAGCACACCACATATTGATATCGTTTTTTTCGTACCAAAAAGGATACAAAATTTACCAACGATTACCTTGAAACAATTGATTTTTGTTTTCCTTGAGACCCTTCCTGCTGCTCCTTGCACTGCTTACCGGATCAGTCTTCCGCTCTATTCCCGCGACCCTTCCGGATTGAGCGCAAATTAGCAATATTGTGCTTAGAAACTCAAACAACTTAGAAAGAGGCCTTAATTTTGATCGTAACGACCCTGTTTGATATAAATGCATCTAAAAAAAATTTATCTAACAACAGCAAATGGGAGGGTCGGATCACAGCTCTTCAGGGGGGATGATTTTTACTGATTTTTTTAAAAATGTTTTTTGGCTTTTTCTCAGGTACAATTCTACTTTTTGTTTTGGTTTCTTGTATATCGTTTTAAAAAAGTTGTAGTCAAATACCGCTCAGGAACGACGGGACGACCGATCCCCTCGACTTCACGATACGTTTTTTTTGGTCTTAACTAGGTTAAAAAGCTAAATCAGGCTTTTCCCTCCCGGCTACTAGATAAGGGCCTAGCTTAGAGCATCCGCTCGGCACAGAGTGCTTGGTTAATGGGTCTGCCCATCATCATGTTAAAAAAATAACACACAAGACCGCCATTAAAAAAATATGTAACATTAGCCCGGAAGTACATACTGAAGGAAAATAAAGCTTGGTTTTAAAACGACTGCCTAGCGCCTAAAAACAGCTTCACATGCTTTTAACCGTCTCTACCCAAGCCAGTTCAATGTGTGGTCCATCATTATCGGGTCGACAGAGTTGTAACATCTTAAAGGCTATGGGCCAGACCGGGCAAATTAACATAGTTACTTGCAAAAATAGTGAACTCATGGCTGGGTCTCAGTATCCGCAGACTACGAGGTCACTCTGAAAAACAGGGCTATTACTGTTATTTTTGTTCAGTAGATAAAATCATCATATCCATCGGATATTGATCAAGCCTTTCCCACAACTTCTAGCTTCTCATGTTCTGAAAAATGAATTAGATGTTAAATAAATTCAGCTCAAGGCATTTTGGGAAGCTAAAAGTTGTTAAAATTAAGTATTTACTGCCTTTCCCAACTGCTCCAAATAACAATACGTTGCTGACTTGCATTTCAAGCCATTCTGGTCGAATGTCAAAAAAGTTAGGATGTCTTTTAACCTATTTGTTGCGAAAAAAAATTTATGAAGTAAAAGTGTTATGTTCAATGTTTGTGCCTGCTTGTCGAGCGCCCTTTGAGGGATTTTGGAGAAGGTCTGTCAAGTAGGTACTCTGTCTGGAGGAAGGAGTTCCTGCCTGGGGAGTCTGGTTGCGCGCCGCTGGAGCTTCTGAGCTTGGTTGAGATTGTTCTTTATATGCGAGTTTAAGAGATTTTATAGTTTTCTTTAAATTGATTTTGTAATTTTTTTTTCATTCATAAAATGCAACCTTGTGATTATAGTAGTTGTCCCCTTGTGTCCACTCCATTTCTATTTGTAAGCCTTATGCCGCGCCGTTATGATGAGGAAAAACAACGAACAGTGTACAAGCGAAGAGTGATTAAAACCCTACTGATTTCTATTTTGCTATAACATATAAGCCTTAGCGGCTCTAAGAAGATCCGATGGTTTCAACATCCTATGTGTCTCAAAATGAAATCCTTCAAAATTTTTCAATTGGTTATCAATTAGCTTTAGAAAATTATGTAAATACGGCCATTTCTAATGTTCGAGTACTTCAAGAGCGTACCTAAGGACTCGCGGGTTCCCTTGGCAGTTAATTTTTCGGATGAACTGAATGAATTTTTCTACATTGCAGAAAACTTGATTTATTGTCAGCGTTTTCTGATGACCTTCTTGTTTTTTCATTAAAACTCAAAAGAAGCGGTCGTAAGCAAACGACAGCTATCAGCTCTTTAATACACAAAAAAAAACAGGAACCAACATTTTTTCACTGCCTGAAACACCTTACCGAAGAGTCAAGCCCACCCCAGACAGATCTCGAACAGAGATTAAATTCATCAGCAGCAAACTCAATGAGGTAACTATAAAAGGAGGGATAACGCTGGCTGACCGCTTCAAATGACAAGACCGCACCTTTTTGTGTCCTAACTATGAGAAATTGGTATCTAGGCAAAAGGTTTAAGCCTATTTAATTCTTGTTCTAACGGTACCAAGAAGACTGCATTTGTCCAGTTGTTCCAGAGTTATCAGGCAAAACGTTTTTTATGCAAACTCAAAAAACTTTCAGACTTAAAGTTCTGCCTACCTTTTTCCGCAATTCTTGTCTTATTCACCTAAAAATTACTAATCCGAGCTCAGAAGGCTTATACGCTTCTAGTTCATTGCAAAAAAACCCGATATTAAACGTTTCAATTGAAAACTTTGTCAAAAACAAGGCTACTTGGAACACTCCGGCTTGATTAATCCACTTAATCAAACTCGTCAAATTCGAAGTCACTGAAGCCAGGAAGGTTGTTCGCGAACGAGTCTTAAAACTTGTCGATGCAGTAGTGTATGTTGTCCAAACCACATATTTTTGCACCAAATAAAAATTTTTAATGAATTTTTCTACAAGGCAGAAAATTTTATTTATTGTCAGCGTTTTCTGACGTCCTTCTTGTTTTTTCATTTAAATTCAAAAGAAGCTGTCGTAAGCAAACGACAGCTATCAGCTCTTCAACACACAAAAAACAGGAACCAACATTTTTTCACTGCCTGAACCCTTTACCGAAGAGTCAAGCCCACCCCAGACAGATCTCGAACAGAGATTAAAGCTCATTAGCAGCAAACTCAATGAGAGAACTATAAAAGAGGGATAACGCTGGCTGACCGCTTCAAATGACAAGACCACACCTTTTCGTGACCTAACTATGAGAAATTGGTATCTAGGCACCCAAAAAGAGCTAATATAAAAACCGGGAAAACCAGGAAAAGGTCAATAGCTTTTTTGTATTTGAACTTGAAATTACATTCATGATTTTTCCAAATGGTTCGGGAGCCGCTCAGGATAACATTATACCCCAAGTTTTTAAATATCTTATTGGTAATTCATTCGACAATGAGGGGCTCAATTTCTTGAAAAAGTTACTAAACCATATCTGAGGAGATGAAAAACCCGAACAGCTAAGACCTTTCCTTTTTTGGAGCAAAACTTATCGCCGTCATGAAAAAAGATGAAGGCTTGCTACCCTTTGCCATCAGCAACACGCTCAAGGCATCGCGTGTTAATGTGGCGCAATAAACAGACAAAACTAGAAGGCAGCGAGTTCTGTGGTACCAACTTCTGGGCTACCGAATTTTTCCATCGAGTTCTGTGCTACCTATCTGCTTTCGGATTGCGCGAGCTAGACCTACTATAACTCTTAAGGCAACCGCTCTTCCAAAAAACTGTTTTGAATTCTAATCCAAATAGCGTCGGGATCTAGCGTCGGGAATCTCCGGGCTTAGACTGTTCTGATCTCACTAGGGTCTTTTCAGTTTGTACTTGAAGGCAAGTTACCAGTGCAGTCACTGGTTTTCTGTCTTTATTGGTCTGCCTATCTGTCCTAGTATCGTAGCACTATTCATTAAATGTATTGTTTTTGTTTACTTTCCTTGAAAAAAGTTCTTAGATCCCTCCGAATCGGTATTTGGGGATCCTTCCAAAATGACAAAAAAGGCTTGAACAATTGTTCTTATTGATCAATTTTCCTTTCACTTCGGCCTTTCATTAAGCCTATATCCGATTTGACCGTCGTTTTCTAGGTTCCTTTACCCTTCTTTCTTGTCGAGAACAACATAAAATTAACTCATTCGACCTTCACTACCTCTTGGTAGGGGTACATGGGCTTTAAAAAAAAAAGTTCAAATCGTGAAGGGTCTACCTTCAAAAACCGGTGGTTTTGTTAAAAACATTAAAAAAAGGTCCTGTGCATAAGCTTTCAAAAAACAATCAGCTTAAGTTTAAGCCTATTTTCTTGTTCTAACGGTACCAAGAAAACTGGATTTGTCGAGTTGTTCCAGAGTTATCAGGCAAAACGTTTTTTATGCAAACTCAAAAATCTTTCAGACTTAAAGTTCTGCCTAACTTTTTCCGCAATTCTGGTCTTATTCACCTAAAATTTATTTATCCGAGCTCAGAAGGCCTAAACGCTTCTAGTTCAACGCAAAAAACCGATATTAAACGTTTCAATTGAAAACTTTGTCAAAAACAAGGCTACTTGGACCACTTCAAATGACAAGACCGCACCTTTTCGTGTCCTAACTATACTATGAGAAATTGGTATCTAGGCACCCGAAAAGAGCTGATTTAAAAACCGGGAAAATCCTGAAAAGGTCAATAGCTTTTTGTATTTGAGTTTGAGACATCATTTATAATTTTTCTAAACGGTTCGGGAGCCGCTCAGGATAAGATTATACCCCAAGTTTTTAAATACCTTATTGTTAATTCATTCGACAATGAGGGGCTCAATTTCTTGAAAAAGTTCCTAAACCATATGGGAGAAGATAAAAACCCGAACAGCTAAGACCTTTCCTTTTTTGGAGCAAATTTTATCGCCCTCATAAAAAAGATGGAGGCTTGCTACCGTTTGTCATCAGCAACACGCTCAATGCATCGAGTGTTAATGTGGCGCAATAAACAGACAAAACTAGAAGGCAGCGAATTCTGTGCTACCGACTTCTGTGCTACCGAATTTTCCCACCGAGTTCTGTGCTACCTATCTGCTTTCGGATTGCGCGAGCTAGACCTACTATAACTCTCAAGGCAACCGCTCTTCCTAAAAACTGTTTTGAATTCTAATCCAAATAAATCAGGATCGAATTGTTTTTTCGTTTGGATCTAGCGTCGGGAATCTCCGGGCTTAGATTGTTCTGATCTCACTAGGGTCTTTCGCATGGCATTAAGATACGTTATAGATTTCCGGTCCGGCATGCTATGTATTAAGATTGGGTATAGAGTCTACAATGTATTAAGATAGGGAATACCGATGGTAAGCTTTCAGTGTGATGGTAATGGTAAGAAAAACGTAATTTGTTTTGGTTTTTGTGTGGAAATGTTTAATTTTTTCGCAAAATTTTTGGCGCGCGTTACCTAAATGGGAACAATTAATTTCGTGTAGATTGTAGAATTAAGGTTATGTATTTAATTTTTTGGTGCTTGGTAAGTCAATGGTAAGAGTTTTTGTGCAAAAACTTGGAATTTTCTTGAAAACATTTTCAAAAAAAATCAAAACACGATAAGATTAACTATTATTTAACCTAATTTATTAGATAATCTTACTTTCTATCTAATTGAAGACTACAGAGACTTCGGCAAAAATCAAATTTTTTGAGAAAAAAAATGCAAAAATTTTCAAGTATTTGGAAAAAATTGCAAAAATTTCGAATATTTGGAAAAAATTGCAAAAATTTCAAGTATTTGGAAAAAAATGCAGAAATTTCATAATTTTGGATAATGTATTGCTGCTTTTGATCTAATTTTAAACATACTTTTAAGTATAGATTTTAAAAATAAGCTAAGACTGTATTTTAATTGGTATTATGTTGAGACAAAGATACAAAATTTTGAATGAAAAAAAAATACGATGCTCTAACACTAAAAAGAAAGCTCATAATAGCAGAACCAATATTGAAAGTTTCGGAAAACAGTGAAATTAATCGTAATTTTTGAGAAGGTAAAGTAAAAATTAATCAAATTTACCCAAAGTTTTTACTATTTTGAATATTTTATTTTGTTTATTAACTGGTTTTTTTGTCCAGTTCAGGGAGCATTTTAACAGGAACCTCAATTCAAATGAACATTAAGAGCAATATTCCATGAAGTTTCTATATCAAACTCCATGATTAAACTCCTCCTCATTTTTTTCTCATTGAATTACCCAAATTTGTACAAAAATTACAACTTATGAGAAATTTTTCATGTTAAAAATTGGAAATTTCAGATTATTGATAAAAATGAACAGTTTATTGCTAAAATTGTGTAAAATGGGATAAATGTTTCTTAAAAGTTCATTCGATATTGGCTCAAATTCAACAAAATCTTCTTCATAACTGATGATTATCTCTCTGTTGCTTCTGCAACATACTTTTCATGATTTTCCGTTGAATTTTTCTATGTTTTAAGGTTATTCCTGCTTTCTGTTTAATACATGTTTTTGCTATTGAACACACTTTCAAGAAAGTTTAGTCAGAACTGGAGAATTTAGGAGGAAAATAGTATCAATTGAACGAACAGTTTGCTGGCAGAGATGAAATTAGAACTGATACCGTCTGGTTATTACAATAAAAATTGTGAATGTCTTCCTCGAGGCTCCCTTGTTTAGTTGCTACAGTAAACTATTCAAGCAAAAAAAAAACAAAATTTGGGATCAATAACTGTTATTTATCTGGAAAAATAGTTATTTTTTCATGATTTTCCGTAGAAATGTTCTATGTTTCAAGGCTATTCCTGCTTTCTGTTTAATACATGTTTTTGGTATTGAACACACTTTACAAGAAAGTTTAGTCAGAACTAGAGAATTTAGGAGGAATATAGTATCAATTGAATGAACAATTTGCTGGCAGAGATGAAATTAGAACTGATACCGACTGATTATTTTTGATAAAAATTGTAAATGTCTTCCTCAAGGTTCCCTTGTTTAGTTGCTACCATAAACTATTTAAGCAAAAATACAACTTTTGGGATCAATAACTATCACTTTTCTTGCAAAATAATTATAAACAAAAGTAGTTTTTTCTTAATTTATAATGGAAGTTTTCTCAAAAATACCCAATTGAGAAAAAATTGGTGCTAGTTAAAGCATGTGAAAACAAATGTAAAAAGTGAGAATAAAAAGTTCATTTTTATAATTTAAGAACAAATTAGGAGCAGCTCTATTAGTTATAATCTGAAAATATCCGGAAATACGCAAAGGAACCTAGTTCCTAACATAGTCTATAATATAAAAACTTCTAAAAGAGTGAGTCTCAACAAATTGATTTAGCAAAGCAAACCAAGGTGCAAACTGGAACAATTGTGCAATTTTGCGATTTTTATTAGGAAAAAAACTCTATATAGTAAAAATGTAGTAATTTTTTGTATATAGTGCTGTATATTGTATTTAGTATTGTGTATGTATGTAGTATTGTGTATTGTATATAGCAAAGAAATGTAGATCTTGAAAGCAAGTTTTTGATTTATGCTTTATGTATCATCTTCCAAAAGATGTCGAATTGGGTTTGCTTCACAAAAATTATCCTCAAAACATTTGATCTTTCATATAAAGTACCTAAAATATCAAATGATAACAAATTTTTCTAATGAATTACGCATAAATATAAAACTTTGAGAGTTTGTATGTCGGATTTTTTCTTAAGATATACTTTATAAGCTAAATTTTAGTAAAATTATCTCAAAACTCCTAAAGAATAAATTGAGTTTCTATGTCATTTTAGCATCTTCTCAGTCTCTGCTTCATCTACTTTCTACCAAATGAAACCAATTTAAACAAACTTTTACTTAAAAATTGAAGTTTAGACGGAAAAATGTATCGTTTCAGCGAACGTTCAATAATCCGAAGCTGAATTAATACCATAAATCCTTTGCTAAAAGCCTTTAAATGGTTTTCTCAACCTCATAACTGTATAATGCTGTTTTAAATCTGAGTTTCTATTTTAGACTAATTTTTTAGTTGGAATGATATATAACATTATCTTGAAATTTTCAAAGTTTAGCAAAACTTACATTTTTTCCAGCTCATTTATCAATTTCTTTTCTGAAATCATCAAAAAAAACAATAAAAAATCATAATTCTTAAAAGTCAAACCACATTATCTGTTTAAAAAGCTCTGCTCTATGAACACTTTTACAAGCATTAAGCAAGGAAAACTTCAAAATAGTAACTACAAAAACCTTTCAATTACTTGATGTTTTACAAATATCCAAGTTTTACAATTTTTGGCGAATACTTAAATACTCATTAGCAAATGTTATGCACTTTACTACAAAATTATCACAACAACGTATCCGCATGATTGCAACCAAGGGAGTTTTTACTGTTGATTAAAGGTTTTCGGATCGAGTTCCATGGAAAGTTTCACGTTTTGAACTCGATTTTTGCTGTCTTTAACGTCAATCAAAACCTTTGAATAAAAAAATAAATGACAGTTCAGGTAATGTTCAAGAGAAGGTAAATATAAGAAAGTTACCTTCTCTTGAAGTGTGTTTGGAGACTGTTGAGCACATAATTTAACATTATATTGACAATGCTTCTTCTTGAAATGATTAGTAAGTTCCTCGCTGCTGTAAGTATAAAAGTTACAGTTAGAACATTTCAAAACAACACAGGTTCTACAATGTCTTGATGCGTATTTACGTGTGTATTCTCTGCCACATTTAAGACATGCAACTCTTTCGTTTCTATGCAGTGACGGCATCTCAATAGTAAAGAAAAATTAAATGGGAGATTTAAAATGTACTAAATTTTTAGATAAGAAGAGTTGAATAGCCTCAAAAAATGAATAGATGTGAATAAAAACAGCAAACTTATTAACCAATTGTTTTTAACGTGAAAGAAAATCAGAATGGATATGCAATCATCCAATCTAACCAGGGAATTTTCAAAAGTATCAACCAATCAGAATCGAGCAATCATTATAAGGAAATTTTTATCTTTTTTGATATCAACCAATCAGAATCGAGCTTCAATAGTCATGGAATTTTAAACAAATTTAATGTCAACCAATCAGAATTGAGCTTCAATAGTCATGGAATTTTCACTAAATTATTGTCAGCCAATCAGAATTGAGCTCTACTTCTCATGAATTTTTCAACAATTTTGATATCGTTTGTAGTTATTGAGGATACCTTCACAGACAGTGTTTGTCGTAATAACCAATCACAATAAAGTATTCACGGATTTAAAAAAACTTTGTAGATCAGAAACAAACTATGTTTAAGAAACTTCCTAATCATTCAATTTTATTGAATTTTTCTAGCATAACTAAGATATAAAATTTGATACCTTAGTGAGATAAATGAGATTACTTGTCTGGTTTATTTTGTTTTTTGGTAATGACGTCGTTCTATATTTAGAAGTGACGTCACCACCCACGCAATTTTCTTTTTATGCTAATGACGTCATTCCTTCGAAAGTTCTAGAATTTTCCAGAAATAATTTCAACCAATCAGAACTAAGCAGTTTCTAGACATAACTTTGGATCCAAAATATTCATTTTTGAAGAATGTCAATTAAAAAGTATTCGGACTTCCTAGAATTACTCTACAAGAAAAAAGAAAATATTCCGTGTGATTTCCTTATTGATGAAATAGATGTAGAATCTTACTTTTTTAAAAACTTTTTGGACGTTTATGTTGTCCAAAACAGAATTCTCCGACTAGGTAAAGGTCTCTTTAGGGATACTTATTCAATCAAAGAGTTTATTTTTGATCCACATATTGCGCATCAAAGTTATAAACTTACTGCTGAGTTACACTTGACTAGAAAAGAAATTTTATTTATTTTAGAAAAGTTGAAGTTAATAAAAAAGTCGTACGATAATATTTCAAAGACCCTTTTTATTCCCTACCCAACTCCCAAATTTGTCAAAACTCCCCAGCAAAGTTCTTTATTCCTCCATTTCTTTTGAAGTTTTTCAAAGTTCAAAATCTTGCATGATCAGGTTTGGAATCAGATATCCAGAGATTTGCTTTGAAAAATTCATCAACTTTGAGTTATCGTCTCAAATCTACATCAAAATCAAAGAATTTGACTATCTACTCAAAAATCAGCAATTTCTCATTGATTACATACATAAACTTAAATTAAATTGAGGAGAAGACTTGCAGAGATGCTACTTTCATTTATTTTCCTTCTTTTGTGACTTATATCGGCAATATTTCTTATTTTTACAGCAAACAGCTTTTGGTCATTTATTTTTGCGATTGCTTTTGTGTATATTTTTACTTATTTGGAAGATATAAGTTCTTAAAAAGTTCCTCTGATTGGATACGACAACTAGAACAAAAATGAACATTTTTGTGATTGGAAACGACAATACCCAAAATGCAACTTTGTTTCCGATTGGACACAACTTTTATCCAAGAATCCCATAAAAGGAAGCTGAAATCTCATTGGACACGACTACAATCCAAATAAGGAAAATCCATTCTGATTGGTTGAACCTACACATTCCAGTTGAAGGTACCCCTCTCTATAACTAAAAATCATTTTATTTTCAACTTAACTACCGTCAACTACCTCCTCTCTCAGCTCTAAATACATTAATTTCAACTTAACCACCGTCAACTACCCCCCTCTCGGCTCTTTCTTGTTTTTACTCTTTAACTCAACTTATTGCTCAAAATGATCTTCTCAGTACAAAATAACAACCTTATGTTCTCGGTAGAATTTTCGGCTGATTTAGTACAAATCCAGGTGCGAGAAACAGTTTGTGGAGTTTTTCTGGCACGAATGGACATTCCAATCTAAGTCGGGCACATGGTGGAAGTGATGCGCAGGGATTTCAACGAACATCATATAACGCAAGTACCCCCTACAGAGAATCAACTTGGAGAAATGCAAATGATGGAGGAAGTGGCCGAGCATGTGGGAATGAACTACCCCGAAACTCCTGACTCTAGATATGTGGCTCAACCATTCGACGATTTCCTCTTTCCTTGGTAAGAGGGATCTGTGGACAACCCAATTACTATCGAAGAGGACGAGGGGTTCTCTAAGCCAAAAACTCCAGTAGCAAACCACCAAGACAACCACCAGTGATGGAAGCAATACCAGCTTTACGCTCCATTGAGAACTTGCAAAACTCTTCAGCTGCTCGACAGCTCTTTGATTTGTAAATAAATTGGTTATTGTCTTGTTTTGTAATTTAATTTATAATTTGCATCTAGTAATTTTATTTTAAAGAGATAGGAACAAAGCGATCATAGAAAAGTTTGTTACGAAATTTCAAAGGTAAAACTTTGTTATAAATGAAACTAATTATGCATCTGCTAAATAATTTTACAAAATTTTGTTAGAAAGATGACAAAAAATTAAACCAATTTTTGCAAGCATGTTGAAAACTTTACAAAAATTTTTGCACCATGCAAAAATTTTCATTAAATATTTTCGCATTTTAAAGAAAAATGAAAGAGGATTTTCTTGCACTGTTAATAATTAAAGTAAATGAAAATCTTTGTTTTAACTTTGATCATGAAAAAAAATCTTTTTGGTATGTAGATGGATCAAAAATATAGGAAAAACAATGTAATAAGATAGGGAATAGCACTCAAAGTCAGCAATTATGAAAAAAATTTAGCATTAATTTAACAAGTTTTTTTACAATAAAATTTTGCAATTTTTGCGTATGCATAAGAAAAAAGAAGCTAAATTTTTGCATTTGTTTTCAAAAAAACTACGAAAAAACTTGCATCTAACACAGAAATTTTTTGAAAATTTTTGCACACTTGTCAAAAAAACCAAAACAGTTTTTGCATCTTGTATAAAAGTTTAATTAAATTTTTGCAAACGTGCTGAAAAAATCAAAACAAAATTTACATCTTGCGAAAAAATTCTGAGTTAATTTTTGCACACGTGTTGAAAAGTACACGTTTTGCACCTACTCATTATTCTATATAAGGTAAAATTACCTTATTTGGAATGTACAGTGAGTCATCTACATTTACTAATTTCTATAAACTTACAAATATCCTTGTTTTGAAATATCTACTACTGATCAGTTGGCTCTGAGTCTCAAATCAAAAATATATTCACGAAAAGAAATCCTTCCCAACTATATTGAATTTGCTAAGAACCAAAAAAGAATTGGGAGATTTTCTTGGTCCCAAAAACCCTACAACGGAAAAATTTACTTTGAACTTTGCTTCCAATTGCTAAAGAAAAATGAATCGGGACAAATCGAAAAAACTCAGCAAGTCTGTCTTGGTGAAAAAGAAGGGGAAAGGATATCAGCAATACGGAATTCTGTTATTCACGATGCTGAAAACCTTGGACTCGTTCCTGTATTGGAACCCTAATCTGACAAAGACTCAACCATGGAGCAGGAACTTGCGAACTGTCATGCGGTGTATGACGTAGCAACATACAAGAAGAGAAGGGTGTGTGTCACAATCAAAAAGTACAGTGTGAACAAGCCCCCTTACATTCAGATTCGACTCTTCAATGCAAAGGAGAACGAAGTCTTGAAGCAAATTGCTTATGTCAACTATACTTTGAACGAATTCAAAGAAATCGCCCAAATCTTGGGAGGTTTTATGTTTGTTGAGAACTGTAATGTTCAATAGTTTTCTAGAGTGATGTTATTATAGTAATGTAATTCAAATATTCATCTTCTTGAATCATTTTTTAAAATTTCTTTGAGCTGAGCAGTATGAGTTGGAACATTAGTTTTTCCAGAAATCTTGTTTTAAAGCTTCAAAATAAATTGGGATTTTTTCATATCGTCTTACAAGAAAAGTCCCAGAAATGTTCACTAACAGTTTTGGAATCTCAAAATTTACCAAAATAGCAAGAATTGGATACAGAATCACAAATTTCTCAATTTGAGTGGACTTTGCATAATGGAAGACGAAAAGTTTTTCTAAGTTATCGTTCAGATATTAAAAAAATAGATCTTATAGAGTATCGTAGA
This sequence comes from Symsagittifera roscoffensis, assembly GCF_963678635.1. NCBI lineage: Eukaryota > Metazoa > Xenacoelomorpha > Acoela > Convolutidae > Symsagittifera > Symsagittifera roscoffensis. The sequence goes on from NC_087066.1 coordinate 49,828,858, forward strand.
AAAGGAAACACTTGGAAAAACAATCAGAAATTCAGTTGGAAAAAGAAGAGTATGATAAACTGGTTGATTTTATCCCCTCGGTTTTGTCTTATGTTGAAACATTCAAACAAACTTGTATCATTATTGATGAATGCACTGTAGAAAATGAACGTTCAGAAATTGAATGAAATTCTCAGAAATTTTGATTTGATAAAGCATGACTTCCTATCACATACAAAAAGAAAAAATTATTTTCTTTGTACCTGTATTTTTTTGGACCCAAACATAAATTTGAAAAAAATGGACAAAAAATTTACTTTTGGGGGTCTAATTGGATAGGGAAATTCTTGTATGGATTACTTTTTGCAAATTCAAAAATTTTCAGACTTCATGCAATTTTACATGATGCAGCTGGCTCTGTGAAGTCTACTACTTATAAAGGAACTGGTCATTGTTATGTTTTACCTAGATTTCCAAGTTTTTGTTTTCTTGGTCACGTGACTGGGTTGTTCTTCTGTTTATATGTTAAAATATTTGCTTCATCAGTATATGCATTGTTTGATTGTTAATCATTTAACCAAAAAATTCCAGAGAAAACAGTTAACAGAATGAGTCTAATTGTTTTGGATATTGAATGTATTGAAAACAATATAGTGAAAGATTTAGGAGTTTATAAGGATGGACAAACTGTAGGATATTCCTTTCTTCCTCCCAAAAAATTCAAACCAACATCCCAATCCTTTTGGTGTACACAGCATTTTCATGGAATCAATTGGAGCAGTGGTTACAAAAAATATATTGAATTGGCAAAAATATTGAAAAATTTAGAAGCCACAGAAACGGAAATTTTTGCAAAAGGTTATGAAAAATGTAAGATTCTGGCAGAAATTTTGGAAACAAAGATTACAAACTTGGATGACTACGCATGCCCAAAAAGTCAGAATTTGATTTTCAAAGATGAAGAATATGATTGGAGGTGTAGCATCTACCCATTTCGTCATGCAAATACTCTTCACTGTGCAGAAAAAAAAGCATTTGCATAGGGAAAATGGACTCGATGTTTTTTTTAAAATTGTAAATAAATTGTAAATAAAATGTAAAAAAATTTCTACCAAAGAACGAGTTTTTATTTCGCTAGTTGGACCGAGTGGATCTGGAAAATTGCATCTTATTTTTGAGTGGTAAAAAATTGGTACATTTCAACCAAAGTTTGACAAAAAGTTTTATTTCTATCAACATTATCAACCTCTTTATGGACAAATGCAAAGAAAAAACCTTAAGTTTATCCAAGGAGTTGACTTTGAACTGATTGAAAATCTTCCCAAGAATGGAACAAAATACCTGTTAAAATTTGATGACTCTTGTGAAGAAATTTCAAATTCTAAGCAGTTTGTAAAAGTTGCTACTGCTGAAAGACACAGGGGACTGAATACATTATATATTAAGCATAACTTGTTTCATCGAAGCAAATTGGGAAGAGATGTTGAGTTACAAAATGCACATATAGTCTTATTCAAGTCACCGAGAGATGTTTTACAAATCAATACATTAAGTCAACAACTAGGTCTAGGATTACAATTGAAAGAGTGGTATCAAGATGCAACATCTACTCCTTATGGTCATTTACTCATTGATTTAACTCCAAAAACAGTTGATTCGCTAAAATATTGCACAAACAGTGGTTCAGTTCCATCAACATTTTATCTAACAGCAGGAACAGAAACTAAGTTTTTGGACGATGAGCATACAATACGTCTCTATACTCCCAATATTTCAAACATTTCCCCAAAAACTTCAAAAACAATTCATCCTCCATTGTCCAAAAATTTTCATTCAATTCCTCAGCGGATGTCTGGTAAACTTGCTACGAGGCGAGCTAAAGGATCTTCGAAAAGTAGATAAAATATCGAAGAGAAGTATCAGAACTCACACGAAGAAGAACTTCACTGCATAAAAGGAGAACTATTTTGAGCTCGCCAAAAGGCTTACAATTAATATCTGTTATCACTCCTTTTGTCATTAAACGATTGACATAGTATAGATCAGTTTGTTCTAATTCCTTACTCAATTTATCAATCACAAAGTACACTTCCCAAAAAACCAAAATTGGAACAAAAGGAAAAAAAAGAGGAGATTGTACCAAAAAAAATTTGATTCTATTTACAGTGCTGTAAATGCAAAGTTGAAAACGAGTAACAATAAGCACCTTATTGATTTAATTTTGAATTCTCCTAGAATTAGACTAAGTCAGTCAGAAAATATCATATTAGATAATCGAGACACTAAAAAATCAATTGTAGACTTTGTGTGTGCACTAAAGCGAAAAAATACCGACTTTCCCGATATTTAATTTACCATTTTGGAAGCAACTCAAATTCCACCTAAATTTGTTGCCAACAAGAATGCCAAAGCGAAAGACAGAGGAACTTGGATCCCTTTCAAAATCTGAAAAAGTAAGTCTGAACAGATTGTATTCTAGGGGTAGAGCTGCGTACGGTTCTCTGCGAAACTTGAGTAAAGCAAGCGGATTGTCAAAAAAGAAAGTAGAACAATTTTTACAAACCAAGACATCGTCCCCCAATCAGACATTTCCGAAGGCTTCAAGCATTTTCAAAAAATATAAATGAAATTTGGTGTATGGATTTGGCATTTGTGGACAAACTAGCGAGTCAAAACAAGGGAGTCAATTATTTATTGGTTGCTGTTGATGTTTTATCGCGATTTGTCAGAGTTCAAACAATGAAAACTAAATATGCCAAGGACACTTTGCAAGCTTTCGAAAAAATTATTTCTCGAAAAAACACTCCTGAAAAGCTTTGGGTTGATAAAGGAACGGAATATGGAGGAACTATCAAAAAATTTTGTAAGGAAAAAAGCATTGAAGTTTACTCGACCATGAGTGAAACAAAAGCTGCATTTGCAGAGAGAGCCATTCAATTATTAAAACACATTATTTACCGCTACATAGAAGATCATGGTGAAAAATTCATTAACAAGTTGCCGCAATTTGGGTCTATATTGAATTGTCGCATCAATAGATCTATTGGGAAATCACCTAGAGATGTCAATAATACTGATTTCATCTCAATTCTGTACAATAAACCTCTAACAAGGTATAAGAAACTAAAATTCAAAGTTGGAAACAGAGTGAGAATTTCAAAGAATGATATTCCGTTCCGCAAAGGATATAAACCACAATTTACAGATGAAATTTTTGAAATTTCGGTAATATCTACAAAAAAGCCCCCTACATACATCATCAAAGATCTCGACAAAGAAGAAATTCTGGGATAACTTTATGAAAAAGAGCTTAGAAAATGTTCTGATTAAAGGTAAATCTTTTTTTAAACTAAATTTCTACCGATCAGTTGTCATGAATTTTTTCACTATTGAGTTGGTTTCCAACGCTTCTTTTAATTGTTATCTTAATAATAGTCTTAATTCTTTTACAAACTTTCTACCCGAACAAATACATTTGAAAGGAGAATGGGAGGTTGCTATTTCAGAAGTATCATACCCTTTTTTGTACCAAAATGCTACAGAGGGAAAATTTACATTCGTAGATGGTAGAGAAAGTTCTGAGGAGAAAAGAAAGATTGTACCGATGAACATTGAACCAGGGTTGTATCCAAGTGTTGTTGATATTGTTGTAGCCATGAATAACAAAATTTGAGAACGTCTAGGTGCTCAAGTTTTTGAATATAACGGAATCTATGTATCAGTAGATAAAATTACACAAAAAGTTGCTGTTCATTTACCTGAGAATCAATCAGTGTTTATAATTCAGAGTGCTGATTTGAGCCACATTTTTGGTTGTGATTTAGAACAAAATCAAACAGGGGTTATAAGGAAAGGAAAAAGTCCACATCATCCTCAGTATTCTTACGACATTATAAGAATACATTCCCTAATGAAATACAGTGATATTATAGAATATAACATAGTTGGTGATACCAAAACTCCCTTATTGCGTTGTATTCCATTTATCTCCAAAGTGAAGAGTGGAGATATAATTTTTACAGGACAGTACATGAATTATCAATCCTTTACAAAATTACAGTTTAAAAAGCTGTTGAAAAATTCTTTCCATAGTATCAAGATAGAACTAAGAGATAGTACTGTCGAAAAAATTCCTTTTGTGTCCGTAGGAATCACTCGAGTTGTTCTCTTGTTCCGCAAGATTTCGAATATTCATTTTTGATTTAAACTTCATACGAAATGGTTGCTCAAAATTCATCTGATTTCCCTATTTTTTGAGGACATGCAAGACAGCGTGGAAGAGGTTTTGGAGCTCTTGCACAATATCTTGGGAGAACTGCAATCCCTTTTATTAAAAAGTATATGGTCCAAGCTGCGAAAAGATTTGGGGCAGATTTGTTTGAAATCGCTGCTCCAGAGATTGGGGAAGTTGTTACTGGACGTAAAAAATTCAAAACATTTGCAAAAGATGTGGGAACAAAAACAGTTCGGAAACAATTGGGATGTGGAAAAAAGAAATCTAAGCGTAGAACTGCTAGAACCAGATCCATTTCTCGAAAAAGTAGATCAAAAAACAGTCGCTCTCGCAAAGACATTTTTGACAATATAAAATGAGTGTAAACCAAAGTCATTTTCGGTACGGGGTTTTTACAAATTCTTCATTGGAGATTTTTGATAAAGTCCCAGTTTTGGAAACAATTATGTCATCTTACACACAAGAAGTATTCCCCAGTAATTCTCTGGATGAAAGCAGTATTGAGTTTGAATTTGAAACGGATCGTAATATCTACTTGGATATGCGTGATACCCATCTTAGCTTAAAGCTTCAACTATTCAAAGGAAGATTGTTTGATGCTTCCAAAAAAGAAAAAGCAGAACATAAAGCAAAATCGGAGGAAGATTCAGATAAGGAACCACAAACTTACTTAACTTATGTAAACAATCTACTACATTCTCTATTCTCCAACTGTAAAATTTATTTTAACAATACAATGGTTTACAATGCCAATGGGTTATATCCTCATAAGGCACAGATATTGAACGAATTCAACTCGTCAGCAGTGAGCAATAAAGGAATACTTGCTTGTCATGGATACAGTTTTGTAGAATATCCTGATGAATTTGATATGCATCCATTCACTGACAGAGCAAATTCCTTGGGAACAGGGATAACTTTTTCATTCTATGGGAGGCTCGCCATTGATTTGTTTACTTGCGAAAAATTGTTGCTACCAAATACCAAAGTTCGAATTAAACTTAGTCGAGCTAGACCTAAATTTTACATGTTATCTGATAATTCAAATGTCGGTCTGAAAATTGTTGATTGTTCGTTGTTTACTAGAAGACTTTTAGTTGCTGAACCTAATCATCAATACTTGCAATGGAACCTGCTCAATATAATTACATGGAAACTATAGCAAGAATCTTTATCATTCTATCTCGTCAAAACCAATTCATACAAGAAAATATATTCAATAACGCTCCAATAAGAAGAGTAGCTGTTGCAATGAATACAAATTCAGCTGTTGCAGGATCTTTTCATAAAAACCCTTTCAGCTATCAGCAATTTCATTTAAGAGAACTTAGATTTATTCGGGGTGGAAGAGCAATTGTTTCATTAGATACAACTTCTCCTTGTCGACCTTATGTTACAACAATGAAAGCAATGCAGTTTAACGAAGATTTCCCAGCTCTTCCGATGGAAGATTTTCAAAATCACTATATTCTAGTTTTTGACTTGACTTCACTACAGGATGCAGCTGAACAGTTGCATTATCCAGAACTTAGTGGAGAAAACTTGAGATTAGAAATGTTTTTCCAGTTTCCCTTGGAGCAAGTAACGGAAGTGATAGTCTTCGGAACAGTTGCTAAAAATGTTTAGTTTTTTTGAGTTTTCGTGTTCTTTCAAAAATGTTGTAATTTTTTTGGGACTTTTCATTGTTATTGTCTCTGTACTATCTATTTTGTTTTTCTTCAGACCTAAATCTCCAGACAAAGCAGATAATGAATGCTGTTTAATTGAAAATCCAAGAAAATTCTTCAACCGAGACTGTGAACCAGTGTTCAATAACCTTTGTCCAGTTCATGTGTATGGGACTTTGTTGATTCAATACCTAAATGCGAGTAAGTCAATAACTTTAGGTTTTTCCACCCTAAATTACAATATCAAACTTTCTAATTCTTTGTTTTAGATGTAAATCAGCTGCAAACAGTTGCAAAGATGGATAATTTTTCACTTCTGCAAATTCTTGAAAGAATTCCTGAACTCAGGTTTAAGTACATGGGATCTTACCCTCTGATAAAGTACCTCAACTGACAAAAAACTCATTTGCAATTGTTAACTCAGCTCCAAGCAATGATGGAGGGGAACACTGGATCATGATAGCTCGATTGGACAAAACTTACTATTTTGCTGATTCTTTGGGTCGAAAAAGAACAGCTTATTTCTTTCTAACAAAAAATATCGGCGAATGGTTCCTCGAAAGCTACAAAAAACTGTTAATTTGTGTGGATTTTACGCAATTTATTCAGCATTTCTTCTTTTTAAATTCTATCAGACAAACTTGAATAATATTCATGATGTGCATGTTTTGAATTTTACAAGTAATTTTATGTAAATGTGTAACTTTTTTATTTGTAAGTGTAAATTATGGCAGTAAGGTTACTATACGATGCAGTGATTTATATATTTTCATTGTAATTTAATTTTTTTCTGAAAAACTTGACTTTTCGAACTTCAGTAGGTTTCAAAATAGATTCAGATAGATAGAAAGTAAAAGTATCTAATAAATTTTTATTAGATCAAATTATACAAAATCTTATCGTGTTTTGAATTTTTTCGAAAAACTTTCATAAAAATTCCAAGTTTTTGCAACAAAACTCTTACCGTTGACTTACCATGCACCAAAAAACTAAATACATAACCTTAATTCTACAATCTACACGTAATTAATTGTTCCCAATTAGATAAAGCGCGCCAAAAACTTTGCGAAAAAAATAAACATTTCCACACAAAAACCAAAAAAAAATACGTTTTTCTTACCATTACCATCACACTGAAACCTTACCATCGGTATTCCCTATCCTAATACATTGTAGACTCTATACCCAATCTTAACACATAGCATGGCGGACCGGAAATTTATAACGTATCTTAATACATGTCGTAAGGTCTCAAAATCCAGAGCTTTGGGAACACTTCGAGATGCCCTCTACTCTAACCCTTTCGCCCAGACAATCACGGAAGTGGTTAATGAAAATTACCGCTGTCATGTCGGGCTCTGCTTTTTTCGCAAACAGCAAATCTTCGCTCAATGATTCAGCAATTTTCTGCTCGCACCAATTGAGTGTGCTCCCGTCCACTACCGAAATGAGGTTCAGGTGCAACACCGACATCCTGGAACGCGAATGTCACTGAGGGACCGTATATCACCGTCATAAAATCGCTGACGCCCCTAATCAGTGCTAAGGGATCTGTCCTCATATCTAGGCATAAATCGGTGAGTAGGGGCATGCTTTTTTTCTTCTTTTTTTCTCCAGTGCCGAAGCGATTCTGCTGCAACAGGTATTAAATTAGAGTGTGTCTTAAATCCCGTATTCTAGTCCAAGAGGCCGTAGACTTTTTCATGTCAAAGTTTTTTCAAGTTCTGCGTCATATGCTCTGAATATTGGGTTAAAGTAATCAATTCTTCCAACTTTACATGTGTTATTGCAATCAATGTGAGGAGTCCGTCCAGTCGGAGACTCTGTATTCCTTCGGTCAGCAGCACGGCTAGTCTTTTTCTGAAATCTCTGATCCGAACGTCATAAACAGTCCCAGGATCACTACGAAAGATAATTCCATAATGGCCTTGAGGAATTCCCGCGTAGATAGCGAAATTGCCCTGGGTAATTTTTCGCTAGGAAGGACGCGGTCCATCCTGCTCCCAATCTTTCCAACATGCTATCCGTCCTCTCAAAACCTTCTTCTCATCGCACGTACAGTGTCCAGAATGCCTCGATTGTTTTCTAGCACATTCTGTCTAAGAACTACGTTGACTTCTCTCTTTCGTTTTTCGGCTAAATTCAATTCTCTTACCAGGTAATCGTGGATGTTCGCGATCATCGGTGGGCTCAGCTCGAAAGCGTCCATGCCCAATGCTGCTACTCGAGGAGTTAAGTGCAACCACTTGTCTGTCTCCGGTTTCATTCGCAAAACCATAGCTTCCAAGTGATTTTTCGTTTCTTTGGCGTTCTGCCTCTTTCGCTTTTCTACTTCATCAACTTCTATTCCTCTGAACCACAGGTCATTAGAAGTCTCCACTATCATTTGATGATCATCGTCATTTCCAGGTTTCAATTTGAGCTGCATGCTGAAATTGGACAGTTCCAATCCCAACACCAATCCCAACACAGGCAAGTGTAATGAATGATCTTTCAATCCTCTCATTGCGTTTTCTATATCTGACCATACTGCATGTAATTCTGACCTCAGAGGTCTCAGATTCTTCGCCTCTACTTTGCTACCTAGGGCAGGTCTGATCACATCATTATTTCCTTCTGAGAGGAGCGCAATCATTGCATACACAAATTTCAATCCGCCCAGGAAGTGCTCATATCCCGGGGATAACACAAATAATGGCTTCTGGGTTATATTCTGGAACCAGCCTTCTTTCAACATGTTCATCATCTCACCTATGGACTCCAGAACGTCTTTGATTGCTGGCCCTACAGCAGCTTCTGCTGCTCCTGGCTCTCTGAGTCTGCTCAGGTCAGCTCTGCTGTGTAAGTGATCGTTGATGGCGGTAAAACCGATCGTTATCGGGTTCATTTCGGTTCGGTCTGTCGTTGAACCCCCATTGCCATTGATGTGGATGGCATCCAATCCAGGTCGGTTCCAGCCAACATTATCACGTCGGGCCAGAACATGGACTTGGAGGTGTTCACAAAGTCCGAGCTCGCAATCACTAGTATCTTCGCCTTTCTCATCTCTGCGTTGTCGTAGACAGCGAAAATGGTCTCGTATATTCTGAATCTCAATTCACCATATCGCTCTACATCACTTTCTTGTGTTACTTGCTTCGGATGAGCTCTCTTCATCACATGAGCTGGAGGCGCTCGTACTTGTTTAGATAACTTCACATGTTGCCCAGTGGGTGCTCGCCTTGTCAAGAAACTCCTCAGTCATTCCTCTCTGGTTTGCTCACCGTGATTCTTCCTTACATCTTGCAATGATGCTCTGGTATTCACTGGACCCATGGTGTTGTCTGAGGGCAGTCCCTCAAGGTCAGCCAACCGTAATGCTGTCGTAGAGCTGAAGTTGAATTCTGCCGCAGATACCAGTCCACTCCTACGATCGACTACAAACCAATTACAGTCAGTCTCGCGCCATTCAGCAGTCTGATTGAATCAGCTGCAATTCTTAGTGTCTGAAGGTTCAATTTCATCAAATCCTGCTTGTAAACGAGCCAGGGGGATGTTATCCATCTTGACCACATCAGGGAACTTCCATCTGGAGGTCACTCTTCCCTTGAAGTGCCTAATGTTGTATCAGTCGTCTGATTGACTGGTCAGATCATTCGTCCAGCATTGCGACCTGCCATTTTACGCAGTATGTTGTTCGACCTCACGAAATTTTTATTGTGTCATTTAGCCTTGGCTGACTGTGTTCTTGCGTTCATCGCTATAGCGTAGACTGTCACTACTGCTCACTGAAACTTTTGCCACACTGCAGTAAACAAGAACACCAGCATTACTTCCCATTGTCTGAGCTTCTAGACAGCTCATTGGAGGCTATAAGAATCTTGACGTCCGCGATTCTGCCCGGGATCATCAACTCAACCATTTGATACAGCTGGGCTACTGTTGCACCTCCGAATGCCATCACCCTAAAGATCCACGGAGTTTTTGAGTTCTGCAAAACTCTCACTAGACTATCGCCCAATGTCAAATGTGACGTTCCAAGGGGTGGTTGCTGCATTTTCATTGCTGGACTTCAACTTGATCTATTGAAACATGCTCGCATCTCCGTATCCGCGACTCCCGTGAAGCTGTTATTGGTCTGATTATTCATCTGTACGTCTAGCACACGCAATACTTTCTGCATCGGCGTCTCCCTGATCTTTATAGTGGAGGTTTTTCCTGACTTCATCGTCGTAGTAGCTGCTGTCTCCTTTACCACTTCTGAGGAAAGCTTTACTCTGCCGGTATCATCAAGGGTTCTATAGGGTGCAAAGACCCCGGAACTTGGCACGCTCCTGTTGGCCAAGAGTCGACCAGCTTTTTAACCACTGGAAAACCCAAGGTGTCGCTTGGGTCCGGTATTGTCACTCTAACGGGTCCTGTTAGAACTTTCACCGTTGTTTGACTCAGTTCACGAGGCATCAGAAGCTCCATCGGCCGAGATTGCTCCTTATATTCCTGCCTCAAGCGTTCTATCTCTTTTCCTGGCGTTTTAAATCAGACCATAAATAGTCAGTTCCACATATCTCACAAGGTTTTTCTCACTCGGTCCAGGTCGTTTCTTTTTTCGCTCAGATCTTCCATGGTTTCATTCGTCTGCACTTTTTCTTCTACTCCGGCTCTCTTGGCGGGCGCTGCAGCTTTCAACTTTGAGTTAGAAGAGGCAACCTCGCCTCTCATTTTTGGTGAATAGCTTGATAGGTACTCCTCAAGCCGGGCCTAGGCCTATTTGAGAGAAGCATCTCTCCAGGCTGGTACGTCCTCGTGGTACCCACTCCGGGTTCATGCGGCAAGTCGCATTCTGAGAGAGCTCCAGTTCTCCATCTCAAAACAAGCTGACTTTGGCGGTCCAATATTCCTTGCTCGCCCCATGCTGCCATCCGCAAGACTTCCGTGAGGCGGTCCCCACGGTTGTCTTTCCCTAGAATGTTCGTCAGAGCAGCCGCCAACATGACTACCTCTAGATAATTGTGGGCCTAGTCTCTTTCCAGTTGCCTACGTTAGAGCTCGTCTATGACTGGCCCTATGTAGAACTCGGCCATATCCATCAACTCGTTGTCCATTCTGGTTCGTTTCGCTCATTGAATTCTATAATTTATTTTCGCAATAGGTTGAACTTTAATGATTAAATTAATCAATCATGATTAGAAACAAGGTCACGACTGTCACATTTGTCAACATTGCTCCAAATTCATAATAAAAAGTATTCAAAAACAGTCAAATAAAAAGATTTAATGAGCAGTCAGATAAAATTCAATAAAATCTAAAAATTTGATTTTGATTCAAGAGTGGACACTCCACTCTATTGATTTATTCTTAGAATTATTGTTTGGGCATTCGTGGTAATCAACCCTTCTAAACACAAGATCCTAATGACATAACATCATAACACATAATATATCCTATTTTCAATCTAATTTGAAATAATACTTCTTATGTAGACACGCTTCTATCTTGGTATCCGAAAAGATTACATGTATCAGCGCATATAGCTCCCGAGGATGCAATCTTCCTCTGTTTGGGTCACACACCGGAAGCAAATGTTCTTTCACTCCCCTCTCCAGCAAGAAGTCTCTTAATCTCTTAAGGAACAAAATCAAATCTTCAGTGTCCACGTGCTGCTTCTCCGTCGCCCTCGTCACCAAGAAGCATAATTACTGCTACAACCCCATTCCTGGTCTTTGCTTCCATAAAAACTTTATGTTTTTGTACTCTCTGCTAAAATCTGCTGCTAGTGCTGTTCTAAAAATCATACCCGCGGTGATAGCTATCGCACATGTCCTGTCCTTAAGTATAAAATCGCTGTCTGTTAGTTTTAATGTACTTGAAATTTCACTTGGCAGGTTTAAATATGACTCTGCTACTCTCCCTATGTCTGGATCCTTAGGCCTTCATCTGTTTCTGCTTCTAAGTCACCTATTTCTCCTGCGATTTCAATTTTTTTTTTTAAAATATTATTCAGTGTGGGTAAGTTCTACCCCCTCTCCCTGGACAAAACATCCATCGCATACCGGATATTAAACTTTGGTTGAACGCAGGAATGAACAATGGCCCTTCCTGGGCTGCCCAGGAAGGATCTTGTTTGTCATTCCTTATGTATTTCATGCTCTCGCGGTCCACGTCCTGAAACGTCACACTGGTTTACTTGGGGTCTGATGTCATTTCATTCAACCACTCCAAGACGCGCAGGTTTGTCAATTCTTGTAAGTAAGACTGCTGCTGTTCGTCGTCAAATTCCACGTCGGGCTTAGTCCGACCGTCGATCCATTCTGTGTCTTGGTCAAAGACAATGTCTACATCCTGTGACACAGTTATCTCCTCTAGACCAACTGAGTTTTCTACTATCTTTTTCAGGTCTGTCCTGTCCACTACGAAGTTGTCTCCGTAAGGCTTATACGTCTGCATCGAAAAAAGTAGATCCGGTTCGATGTTCTTGGGAACCTCTATATGCTCGGGGTTTTCCCAGTCCTCCTCTGCATAGGGTTAGGTTTCTTCATCCGCTTTAATTATTCCATTAGGACCCAGGTTCAATGGCGGACTTGTTTCTTATTCCAGTGCCTCATTCCCGTCGTTCTTTTCCCTGATGCCTTTCTCATTGACTTCGCAAGCAGGATCCATCATCAATTATTCGCACTCCTTCATGTCTTCAGATATATTACGTCTTCTGTGGATGGATTACGTGGTTTGATGTTTTGGTACTCAGTCTGTAAAAACTTCCCTCCTGATGCACTTCCGTTATCATGAACGGTCCCCTCCATTTCTTCAGGTGTTTCTTCGTTCCTTTCGCTGAAAAACTCACACGTAGTCTCCTACTGAGTAAATTTTTGCACCAGCTGCTCTCTAATCAAACTTTTTCCTCTGCCTCGCCTGAGCTTGTTGCGTATTGCGTCTACAAAAGTCGTTTAGCTCCTGTTGACGTCTTATCACATCTCTTACAGAGACTTTCATACTCCGGGTAGAACCACAGGTCATTAGAAATCTCCACTATCATTTGATGATCATCGTCAATTCCAGGTTTCAATTTGAGCTGCATGATGAAAATAGACAGTTCCAATCCCAACACCAATCCCAACCCAGGCAAGTGTAATGAATGATCTTTCAATCTTCTCAAGGCGTTTTATATATCTGACCATACTGCATGTAATTCTGACCTCAGAGGTCTCAGATTCTTCGCCTCTACTTTGCTACCTAGGGCAGGTCTGATCACATCATTATTTCCTTCTGAGAGGAGCGCAATCATTGCATACACAAATTTCAATCCGCCCAGGAAGTGCTCATATCCCGGGGATAACACAAATAATGGCTTCTGGGTTATATTCTGGAACCAGCCTTCTTTCAACATGTTCATCATCTCACCTATGGACTCCAGAACGTCTTTGATTGCTGGCCCTACAGCAGCTTCTGCTGCTCCTGGCTCTCTGAGTCTGCTCAGGTCACCTCTGCTGTGTAAGTGATCGTTGATGGCGGTAAAACCGATCGTTATCGGGTTCATTTCGGTTCGGTCTGTCCTTGAACCCCAATTGCCATTGATGTGGATGGCATCCAATCCAGGTCGGTTCCAGCCAACATTATCACGTCGGGCCAGAACAAGGACCTGGAGGTGTTCACAAAGTCCGAGCTCGCAATCACTAGTATTTTCGCCTTTCTCATCTCTGCGTTGTCGTAGACAGCGAAGATGGTCTCGTCTATTCTGAATCTCAATTCACAATATCGTTCTACATCAATTTCTTGTGTTACTTGCTTCGGATGAGCTCTCTTCTTCACATGAGCTGGAGGCGCTCGCACTTGTTTAAATATCTTCACATGATGCCCAGTGGGTGCTCGCCTTGTCAAAAAACTCCTTATTCATTCCTCTCTGGTTTGCTCACCGTGATTCTTCCTTACATCTTGCAATGATGCTCTGGTATTCACAGGACCCATGGTGTTGTCTGAGGGCAGTCCCTCAAGGTCAGCCAACCGTAATGCTGTCGTAGAGCTGATGTTGATTTTGTGCCGCTATCTACCAGTCCACCCCTACGATCGACTACAAACCAATTACAGAGAGTCTCGCGCCAATCAGTCAGCAGTCTGATTGAATCACCTGCAAATCTTAGTGTCTGAAGGTTCAATTTCATCAAATCCTGCTTGTAAACGAGCCAAGGGGATGTTATCCATCTTGGCCACATCAGGGAACTTCCATCCGGAGGTCTCTCTTCCCTGGAAGTGTCTAATGTTGTATCCGTCGTCTGATTGACTGGTCCCGATCTTCGTCGGGGATGAATAATCCTTTTTGCTAGTGCTTCACCCAGTCGATCCAATACGTCTCACCTCTCTTCTTACTCACTCGAGCTCTGTATTACTTGCGGCACGGCTGGGACTGATCTTAAGCGTGTCTCCAGATTAGGCGGCACAAAGGTTTAAATCGCCGGCAAGTTAGTCGCTTCCTCCATTCTTCAGCTCCAATTCGTCTAATAGTTCCTGGAAGACATGTTTCATCCAAAGTTGTCATTTTATACTGTCGAATGGTCTTCCGTCATTGGTGAATTTGTCTCAATCCAGAGCCCTGAACTCGTGCTCCAAGTCCAATAAGATCATTCGTCCAGCATTGCGACCTGCCATTTTACGCAGTATGTTGTTCGACCTCACGGCTTTTTCATTGCGTCTTCTAGCCTTGGCTGACTGTGTTCTTGCGTTCATCGCTATAGCGTAGACTGTCACTACTGCTCACTGAAACTTTTGCCACACTGAAGTAAACAAGAACACCAGCATTACTTCCCATTGAGCTTGTTCTGGGTCTGAGCTTCTAGACACCTCATTGGTGGCTATAAGATTCTTGACGTCCGCGATTCTGTCCGGGCTCATCAACTCAACCATTCGATACAGCTGGGCTACTGTTGCACCTCCGAATGCCATCACCCTTAAGATCAACGGAGTTTTCGAGTTCTGCAAAACTCTCACTAGACTATCGCCCAATGTCAAATGTGACGTTCCAAGGGGTGGCTGCTGCATTTTCATTGCTGGACTTCAACTTGATCTATTGAAACATGCTCGCATCTCCGTATCCGCGACTCCCGTGAAGCTGTTCTTGGTCTGATTATTCATCTGTACGTCTAGCACACGCAATACATTCTTCATCGGCGTCTCCCTGATCTTTCTAGTGGAGATTTTTCCTGACTTCATCGTCGTAGCAGCTGCTGTCTTCTTTACCACTTCTGAGGAAAGCTATACTCTGCCGGTATCATCAATGGTTCTATAGGGTGCAGTCACCCCGGAACTTGGCACGCTCCTGTTGGCCAGGAGTCGACCAGCGGCTTCCACCAGTTTTTTCAATTTTTTAACCACTGGTAAACCCAAGGTGTCGCTTGGGTCCGGTATTGTCACTCTAACGGGTCCTGTTGGAACTTTCATCGTTGTTTGACTCAGTTCACGAGACATCAGAAGCTCCAACGGCGATTGCCCAAGGGAAACGCTTCCTGCAGGTAACGGTCTTTTTGTCTTTGTTATCGCCAATTGTTCAGATTGCTCCTTATATTCCAGCCTCAAGCGTTCTATCTCTTTTCCTTGCGTTTTAAATCAGACCATAAATAGTCTCTTCCACATATCTCACAAGGTTTTTCTCACTCGGTCCAGGTCGTCTCTTTTTTCGCTCAGATCTTCCATGGTTTCATTCGTCTGGACTTCTTCTTCTACTCCGGCTCTCTTGGCGGGCGCTGAAGCTTTCAACTTTGAGTTAGACGAGGCAACCTCGCCTCTCATTTTTGGTGAATAGCTTGATGTGTACTCTTCAAGCCGGGCCTAGACCTATTTGAGAGAAGCATCTCTCCAGGCTGGTAGTCCTCGTGGTACCCACTCCGGGTTCATGCGCCAAGTCGCATTCTGAGAGAGCTCCAGTTCTCCATCTCAAAACAAGCTGACTTTGGCGGTCCAACTTTCCTTGCTCGCCCCATGCTGCCATCCGCAAGACTTCCCTGAGGCGGTCCCCACGGTTGTCTTTCCCTAGAATGTTCGTCAGGGCAGCCGCCAACATGACTACCTCTAGATCATTGTGGGCGTAGTCTCTTTCCAGTTGCCTACGTTAGAGCTCGTCTGTCTTTCTCAGGTCTGTCCTGTCCACTACGAAGTTGTCTCCGTAAGGCTTATACGCTTTTCAGGTCTGTCCTGTCCACTACGAAGTTGTCTCCGTAAGGCTTAGACGTTTTTGCGGGTCTTGCCCTGTCACTTTGTTGTGTCTGCATCGAAAAGGGTAGATCCGGTTCGATGTTCTTGGGAACCTCTATCTGCTCGGGGTTTTCCCAGTCCTCCTCTGCATAGGGTTAGGTTTCTTCATCCGCTTTAATTATTCCATTAGGACCCAGGTTCAATGGCGGACTTGTTTCTTATTCCAGTGCCTCATTCCCGTCGTTCTTTTCCCTGATTCCGGGTCTTTGCTTCCATAAAAACTTTATGTTTTTGTACTCTCTGCTAAAATTTGCTGCTAGTGCTGTTCTAAAAATCATACCCGCGGTGATAGCTATCGCACATGTCCTGTCCTTAAGTATAAAATCGCTGTCTGTTAGTTTTAATCTACTTGAAATTTCACTTGGCAGGTTTAAATATGACTCTGCTACTCTCCCTATGTCTGGATCCTTAGGCCTTCATCTGTTTCTGCTTCTAAGTCACCTATTTCTCCTGCGATTTCAATTTTTTTTAAAAAATATTATTCAGTGTGGGTAAGTTCTACCCCCTCCCCTGGACAAAACATCCATCGAAGTACTCGTCGATCGCATACCGGATATTAAACTTTGGTTGAACGCAGGAATGAACAATGGCCCTTCCTGGGCTGCCCAGGAAGGATCTTGTTTGTCATTCCTTATGTATTTCATGCTCTCGCGGTCCACGTCCTGAAACGTCACACTGGTTTACTTGGGGTCTGATGTCATTTCATTCAACCACTCCAAGACGCGCAGGTTTGTCAATTCTTGTAAGTAAGACTGCTGCTGTTCGTCGTCAAATTCCACGTCGGGCTTAGACCGACTGTCGATCCATTCTTTGTCTTGGTCAAAAACAATGTCTACATCCTGTGACACAGTTATCTCCTCTAGACCAACTGAGTTTTCTACTATCTTTTTCAGGTCTGTCCTGTCCACTACGAAGTTGTCTCCGTAAGGCTTATACGTCTGCATCGAAAAAAGTAGATCCGGTTCGATGTTCTTGGGAACCTCTATCTGCACGGGGTTTTCCCAGTCCTCCTCTGCATAGGTTTAGGTTTCTTCATCCGCTTTAATTATTCCATTAGGACCCAGGTTCAATGGCGGACTTGTTTCTTATTCCAGTGCCTCATTCCCGTCGTTCTTTTCCCTGATGCCTTTCTCATTGACTTCGCAAGCAGGGTCCATCATCAATTAATCGCACTCCTTCATGTCTTCAGATATACACCAGTCTTCTGTGGATGGATTACGTGGTTTGATGTTTTGGTACTCAGTCTGTAAAAACTTCCCTCCTGATGCACTTCCGTTATCATGAACGGTCCCCTCCATTTCTTCAGGAGTTTCTTTGTTCCTTTCGCTGAAAAACTCACAAGTAGTCTCCTACTGAGTAAACTTTTGCACCAGCTGCTCTCTTATCAAACTTTTTCCTCTGCCTCGCCTGAGCTTGTTGCATATTGCGTCTACATAAGTCGTTTAGCTCCTGTTGACGTCTTATCACATCTCTTACAGAGACTTTCATACTCCGGGTAAAAAAGTCAAGGGCAAAGTCTTTTCAGGCCCAGCAAACATCATATGCGGACTAATTCCTGTGGTGGAATTGGTGGAATGTTGCGTATTGTTGTAAGTTCCGATTACTTGTGGCAAATACCTGTCCCAATCAGTCATGTATCGAGAACGATAAACCCTCAACATCGAAACCAGAGAACGATTTTGTCTTTCCACTAAGCCATTCGTCTAGAGGTGATACGTTGTAGAATGAGCCTGCGCTACCTGAGAATGTCTCATGAGCTCCTTAGTAAGCTCCCCCACAAAAGCAATTCCATTGTCTGATTGGAATGTCATCGGGAAACCTTGTCTGTCTATACCATTATTGATCAGGTGATCGCAAATCTCCTAGGCTGAGCCAGTTATGCTGGGTAGGCCTCTACATACTTTGTCAAGTAGTCTATCATCATTAAGACCCGAGTGTAGCCACTGTCTGTCATACAAATCTTCTTGTCCGATGGGCACCACTTCATTAAACTCGGATGACTCGATTGACTGTAATGGGAATCGCAATTTCCTAGGAGCTTTCACCTGTTGGCAACCACTTTTCTCATGCCTTCTTCATTCCAGGCCATTCCTCTGGTGTACTTTATGGATTCTTTGATAGCCTATCTGATCATGTGACTTGATTGAAACTTTTGTTTGATAGAGTTGCGGCAACACTGTCGCGTAATATTTGTAGAAAACATTGGCCTCTTATCTCCTTTTGCAAGCAACAGTCCCATCCTTATTCAGATAAAAGCGTCCCTCCTTCTGCATATAGTACTGTCTCAAGATCCGGTAACTACCTTCCTAAATATCTCTTTCATCTGGTGCCCCATTTTTGATCCACTGTTTCAAGCTACTTGTTATACGGTCATTTATCTGCGCTTTAACTAAGTTTATGACCCTAAGGTGACTGTTCAGCTCATCGGGCTGATGTGCGTCATCTTTCATCTTAACACACCAAATCTTTACCAGTGGCCTTGTCTCCTGTTTAAATGGTTCTAGGTCAATTTTGACTGCTTCCTTCTGCAGTAATAGGCTCATTAAACGGTTTGACACCTCTTATCTCCAAAGCATCTGCCGCGTTGTCGAAGACTTTTTCACTGGGGATCAGGTAGCGATCACTATCGAGGTCTTGATGCCATTGCCTTTCCAGGTCTGTCTCTTGCTCGAGTCCCCACTGGCAATAAATGGATCGCCAGCTCTGATAATTCAGATCCAGTGCTCGAGTTCCTATCTGAGTACGTGTCAACCTTCGATTTCCCCAAGGTCGACAGATGAGTCTACCGTGGAGCATGTCTCCTTGGTAGATTCTGATGGGTATGATCTACTCATCCATCTAAACTCCCCGGACAAAACTTTGTCCACCTGGAATTGTCCATCTTCTAATCCGCATCCTTCAGTGCCCGACTCCCAGGTAAACCTTCTTGCTCCAAATTTTTCGACTCGACTTCTATCAGTCCTTGATTGGGCGCCTCGGAAGTGACTGCTTTTCTGAGTCCCGATCTCGTGTTGCTTCTTCTTGTACGATGTTCTCATTTCAACGTTTTGAGGAATTGAGGAAACTAGTTGCTTAACTAATAACCTACAATCACTTTCATTTTCCTTGTGCTGTCGTCTTGATTGTTTTAACCGTACTTTCTCATGGACCGTCAGCAATGCCATGGCCGCTGCTTATTCAGGATAATATCTGGTCACTTCTCTCTCTATTATTCCTCCCAGCATTCGAATCACTTCTGGTGTGACCTGCACAGTTTCATCTAGCAATGAGAGGCTGTTTATGTTCTAACGAAAGAGTTCATGTTGAACCAGGTTTGAACATAGCAACAGATCCAAGGGCGCCGGGACCTTCTTGGATAAGATCTTAATCTCTACCGCTTTCTCCGATGGTAGTTCAGGATGTCTTGGTATAGGCTTTCCTGACTTATCCAGCCATCTCGTCAAGGGTAGTTCTTCGTGAGTCGTTTTGTTCAAGAACGTGAATTGTTCCCTGATTTCCGCCTGATTAGCCTGCTTCTAATTTAACCTTTCG
Organism: Symsagittifera roscoffensis; assembly: GCF_963678635.1. Classification (NCBI taxonomy): domain Eukaryota; kingdom Metazoa; phylum Xenacoelomorpha; order Acoela; family Convolutidae; genus Symsagittifera; species Symsagittifera roscoffensis. The sequence goes on from NC_087066.1 coordinate 49,848,484, forward strand.
CAAAATTCAGTTTTCTTGCTGAGGCTGTCAACATTCTGGTGCTTGTTACGCATCCTGTGCTTGATTATCAGTAAGGTAGCCAGCCAACCTGACTATCCATCGGGTTGGCTGGCGTGACTATCGCGTAATATTTGTAGAAAACATTGGCCTCTTATCTCCTTTTGCAAGCAACAGTCCCATCCTTATTCAGATAAAAGCGTCCCTCCTTCTGCATATAGTACTGTCTCAAGATCCGGTAACTACCTTCCTAAATATCTCTTTCGTCTGGTGCCCCATTTTTGATCCACTGTTTCAAGCTACTTGTTATACGGTCATTTATCTGCGCTTTAACTAAGTTTATGACCCTAAGGTGACTGTTCAGCTCATCGGGCTGATGTGCGTCATCTTTCATCTTAACACACCATATCTTTACCAGTGGCCTTGTCTCCTGTTTAAATGGTTCTAGGTCAATTTTGACTGCTTCCTTCTGCAGTAATAGGCTCATTAAACGGTTTGACACCTCTTATCTCCAAAGCATCTGCCGCGTTGTCGAAGACTTTTTCACTGGGGATCAGGTAGCGATCACTATCGAGGTCTTGATGCACTTGCCTTTCCAGGTCTGTCTCTTGCTCGAGTCCCCACTGGCAATAAATGGATCGCCAGCTCTGATAATTCAGATCCAGTGCTCGAGTTCCTATCTGAGTACGTGTCAACCTTCGATTTCCCCAAGGTCGACAGATGAGTCTACCGTGGAGCATGTCTCCTTGGCAGATTCTGATGGGTATGATCTACTCATCCATCTAAACTCCCCGGACAAAACTTTGTCCACCTGGAATTGTCCATCTTCTAATCCGCATCCTTCAGTGCCCGACTCCCAGGTAAACCTTCTTGCTCCAAATTTTTCGACTCGACTTCTATCAGTCCTTGATTGGGCGCCTCGGAAGTGACTGCTTTTCTCAGTCCCGATCTCGTGTTGCTTCTTCTTGTACGATGTTCTCATTTCAACGTTTTGAGGAATTGAGGAAACTAGTTGCTGAACTAATAACCTACAATCACTTTCATTTTCCTTGTGCTGTCGTCTTGATTGTTTTAACCGTACTTTCTCATGGACCGTCAGCAATGCCATGGCCGCTGCTTATTCAGGATAATATCTGGTCACTTCTTTCTCTATTATTCCTCCCAGCATTCGAATCACTTCTGGTGTGACCTGCACAGTTTCATCTAGCAATGAGAGGCTGTTTATGTTCTAACGAAAGAGTTCATGTTGAACCAGGTTTGAACATAGCAACAGATCCAAGGGCGCCGGGACCTTCTTGGATAAGATCTTAATCTCTACCGCTTTCTCCGATGGTAGTTCAGGATGTCTTGGTATAGGCTTTCCTGACTTATCCAGCCATCTCGTCAAGGGTAGTTCTTCGTGAGTCGTTTTGTTCAAGAACGTGAATTGTTCCCTGATTTCCGCCTGATTAGCCTGCTTCTAATTTAACCTTTCGCAAAATTCAGTTTTCTTGCTGAGGCTGTCAACATTCTGGTGCTTGTTACGCATCCTGTGCTCGATTATCAGTAAGGTAGCCAGCCAACCTGACTATCCATCGGGTTGGCTGGCGTGACTATCGCGTAATATTTGTAGAAAACATTGGCCTCTTATCTCCATTTGCAAGCAACAGTCCCATCCTTATTCAGATAAAAGCGTCCCTCCTTCTGCATATAGTACTGTCTCAAGATCCGGTAACTACCTTCCTAAATATCTCTTTCGTCTGGTGCCCCATTTTTGATCCACTGTTTCAAGCTACTTGTTATACGGTCATTTATCTGCGCTTTAACTAGGTTTATGACCGTAAGGTGACTGTTCATCTCATCGGGCTGATGTGCGTCATCTTTCATCTTAACACACCATATCTTTACCAGTGGCCTTGTCTCCTGTTTAAATGGTTCTAGGTCAATTTTGACTGCTTCCTTCTGCAGTAATAGGCTCATTAAACGGTTTGACACCTCTTATCTCCAAAGCATCTGCCGCGTTGTCGAAGACTTTTTCACTGGGGATCAGGTAGCGATCACTATCGAGGTCTTGATGCACTTGCCTTTCCAGGTCTGTCTCTTGCTCGAGTCCCCACTGGCAATAAATGGATCGCCAGCTCTGATAATTCAGATCCAGTGCTCGAGTTCCTATCTGAGTACGTGTCAACCTTCGATTTCCCCAAGGTCGACAGATGAGTCTACCGTGGAGCATGTCTCCTTGGTAGATTCTGATGGGTATGATCTACTCATCCATCTAAACTCCCCGGACAAAACTTTGTCCACCTGGAATTGTCCATCTTCTAATCCGCATCCTTCAGTGCCCGACTCCCAGGTAAACCTTCTTGCTCCAAATTTTTCGACTCGACTTCTATCAGTCCTTGATTGGGCGCCTCGGAAGTGACTGCTTTTCTGAGTCCCGATCTCGTGTTGCTTCTTCTTGTACGATGTTCTCATTTCAACGTTTTGAGGAATTGAGGAAACTAGTTGCTGAACTAATAACCTACAATCACTTTCATTTTCCTTGTGCTGTCGTCTTGATTGTTTTAACCGTACTTTCTCATGGACCGTCAGCAATGCCATGGCCGCTGCTTATTCAGGATAATATCTGGTCACTTCTCTCTCTATTATTCCTCCCAGCATTCGAATCACTTCTGGTGTGACCTGCACAGTTTCATCTAGCAATGAGAGGCTGTTTATGTTCTAACGAAAGAGTTCATGTTGAACCAGGTTTGAACATAGCAACAGATCCAAGGGCGCCGGGACCTTCTTGGATAAGATCTTAATCTCTACCGCTTTCTCCGATGGTAGTTCAGGATGTCTTGGTATAGGCTTTCCTGACGTATCCAGCCATCTCGTCAAGGGTAGTTCTTCATGAGTCGTTTTGTTCAAGAACGTGAATTGTTCCCTGATTTCCGCCTGATTAGCCTGCTTCTAATTTAACCTTTCGCAAAATTCAGTTTTCTTGCTGAGGCTGTCAACATTCTGGTGCTTGTTTTTTCTTCGTAGCCAGCTCCTGCGGTTTTTAGCTGCTTCTTGCTTCCGCCTTGCTCATCAGGTGTGCCTTGCTGGCCCTATCGCCTGACAAAGCTACTCCTCTCATTTAAACCTCATGATCAATGTCAGACGCGTCTTCGCCTTTAAGATTTAAACCGATCGCTTTCATGCCCTGTTTTTATGTTGGGAATACCAATACATGATGTTCCGCGGAACTGCAGTTTGCATAAGAGCATATCCGGTCGATGTCATCCCTGTGCTTATACCAGTTATTACCTTGGTTTGCAGGTCCATTGTTAAGAATTCCATAATTCTTCTTTGCAATAACCTGATCTCATCAGAAGCTCCAGCAAAATATATTCCTTGGACTTCAGTCGCAGCTCTTCCGGTGTAAGTGCATTGGTTGAAAGAAGAGTATAATGCGTCGCTAACATTGCCCTGAGTTCATCGTTTTTCACACCATCAATGAACTTTGAAGCTACTGTCAAGTTCATCCTGCTGTTTGACTCGTCTGGTTGACTACGCCTTCTAAGCATGTCTAGGCCATCCAAGAACTTGCCTGTGGTTTCATTTTCACGTTACCTTCGTTTCTCGAAGCGCATCGTCGCTTGGTTTCCTTGCACCCCCAAGAGCGAAAGCGATTTAAGAGGATTTTGAAGATTTTCTCAGCAAAGTCCCTTTGGTATTGTTTTTTGACAATCAAGCAACGCAGGGCTACCCTTCCAAGTTGCTGGTGAGCGCACTGCATTCTTGTATTTCTGTCTAGTCTTCTTCCTCAAAATGCAGTTTTATGACTTCTATCCAGGTATCTACACAACCGTCAATCATCCTTATAACAATTTGGTTTCTTGAACACCCTTTTAGATTTCTCGCTGCGCTCATTGGTCCTGGACAACCTTGTGAAAAAAATCACCAAAGACCTGTTCAAGGGTTCGAACGCTGATTCTATTGCCGTTACGTCCCGTGATTATCCTGTTTGGTCGTTCATATCTGTTGTTTGAGGCTCTGAAACTTCCTTTATGTCCGAGTCTCTGGGCTGAGCTGTTCCCTGGTTCGAGTGGTTCCAGATTCTGGTATCACCTCTTCCACTCGCATGTGCTTCTCGCGTAGGTTGTTCGAATGCCTTCGGAGATTGGCCTAATGCCACTAGAACCTCCTCTGATATTCGTGGGAATCCTCCTAGGCCGGTGACTCACAGTGGCGTTGCTGGATGAGTTCTCGAGTACTCTTGTGCTCTTGTGGACCCATAGGTCCTTCCTCTCTTTGGAAGCTCGTTGAAGTTTATTCTCGGCTCTCTGCTAGCCTCACTCGAAGGTCCTCCTCTATTCCTACATCCGCTCCTGTTTCCCAGGAGGTCATCCAATCTGTCCATTATGGTCTGAGTGCATCTTTCAACCATCACGTCTATCCTGGTATCGAGAATCCCAAGAGTCAGTTCTTGTTGACTCCGAAGTAGCTTCAGATCAACCCACAACCGTTTCTCTCTCTTTTCAGCTTCTTGCGTCATTCGAGACAAGTTTCTGGCCAAATGCTCATCTGTCCTTTTCTTTAATCGTTTTTCATTTTTATTAACTTCCTGTCTATTGTGATTTATTTTCTCCCGCAGGCTATCACTCCCAACAAGAATTGTATCTTCTAGTTAACTCATTCTTAATAACATCTGTTCATTCTGCTCACCCATGCTATCCGCAATCGTTGTCAAGGACTCTTCCACCGATGGAGTCACTAGTGGTGGCGTCACCTTAATCGTGCCGGGCAGTTTCAAAGGATTCTTCCCTTTGTTGCGCATCAGTTCCTGCATTGTGTAGACTTTGTCTGCGTATCCTTTTAAGAACTCTCGAAAAAAATTCGCGAATCCTAGGAAGCTCATCAGCTCGGTGTCCGCAGTTCCGCATCCAGATCCGACCTCATCCAATGCGTATCTACCACTCTTCCCAGGTACTTTATTGAAACCCTAAGGATCTCACATTTCGAGGAATTGCATTTCCAGCCAGTTCTCTTTATGCAGTCAAAGACTTCGTCAAGTTTGTCAATGTGGTCTCGAAAGGTGCGCGTCGCTATCAGTACGTGAGCCACATAGCACAACACGAGTTTCCCATAAATCTTTGTTATAAAGGTCAAGTCCTGAGCCATCAGTCTTTGAAAGGTCGCCGTTGCAGTGCACAAGCCCCTTCTACTGGGACAAGCCTAATCTACATGCAAATCCGGTCTTTTCTCTATCCTTTTTTCGGAGGGAAACCTACCAGAAGGCGGAACCCAGGTCCAGTGTGGTGAAAACGTGTTATCGCCAAGTTTCGAGAGGCTCTCGTCTATGCGTGGCTTTCGGTAAGCGTCCTTTATGGTCACCGTGCTCAGGTAGCGAAATTCGTAGCAGAGCTTTAGCTGTACTCTTTTCTTTTTGGCCATGACAACCTCACATGCCCAAGGTGACTTCGAGGGTTCTATCAAGTAGTATTTAAGCTGCATTCCACTTTTAGCTCGCTACGCCTCCAATTTATGAGGTGTCATGCGCCTCGCTCCCTCCCTATGCGCCTTCTTCTAGTTCGATCTCGTGTTTGACGAAATTACAACAACCAATATCCGCCTTATGTTTAGAAAAAAGTCTGCGTTCCTATTTAAAACCTGCCCTTAGCAACTCAAATTCTCCCTCCCCCAACCTAACTCCTAAACGCTCTAATTCCGGCAAAAATGGTTTGTTAGACTCTAATTGATAAGGCGAGAGGCATCCGGATAATTCGAGCAGCTCGCTAAGCCGTCATCTGTTTCAGATCTCATTGAAAATGTTTTATTTAAAAACTTCAATTCATTAATCTCTTTCAATAAAATCTTCATTTTCGTGAGTTGGACAGTCCTCTCGTCGATGCTTTAGGTTCGGCGTTTCTTATTAGTCCGTCCTCACTAGCAAAGCGTAGCCAAGTTTCTTTCCATACTGGATTGAAACCGTTGTGTCCAGTGTGTTCAATAAAACACTCGCACACATCCCGTTTGGTTAAGCCGAAACCTCCGGCCTAAAACTACTGAACTTTGACTTTCGGGGTTCGGTACCGGGAAAGCCTGCTTACTATCACTCAATGCGTTCAAATTTCATCCCAAAAACTGCTACGACTGCCTGCCTGCTATAACCTTACTTTTCTGTCTAAAAAAATGGTATCTTATTCTCATCAGTAATTATCCTATCTACTGGTCGATAACATACTCTCTGTCTGGCTTTCAAATCCTTATCAGTCCATTATTGTGGTTGATCATCACGTAAAAATTCCTGACAAAGTCACCCCAGGATCCGAATCATCAGGTTCTCCACTACGAGAAAACTCATCCATAGGTTCTGTCCTCACATTTGGATTTGGAAGACTGTTATAGGAGATCTCCCGGCCACGTAGATGGTTCCGCGGTTGGCGGTTGCCAATCTCAAGTTCGTCGGTATCAGATCCTTCCTGATGAGTCACATCCTTTCCCATGTCTTTTCCCTGTCTAGGAGCTATATTCTTTTCATTGGTGTCTAGCAGATGTGCAGTCACATCTGCTTCGTATCCAATGTGTAACCATATCTTGTTCCATCATGGCATCTCTACCAATTCTACGGACCTTCAGCTCTTCTCGACCCAAATATATCTGTCCTATTTGGTCATTGTCTGTCGTGACGTGGTTTTGGTATAAATAATAACACCATCCACGTTCAGCATCACTTGATATGGTAACTACACGTAACGTCCGTGGAGTTTCCTTTTTCAAGTGCCACCCGTTGTTAATAAGGCTCGCTCAGCCCTCGATTCAGTGAGTGGCTCTGCTTTTCTCAGATAATCTGCTTAAATGTCCAGATGCATCATGGTGAACTCCGAAGGTTCACTCAGATTCCTCATTAACCGATGCCCTGCCACCGAGACTATCGACTCTATCCTGCTGTCTTGTGGCACCATCCCGAATGTCTTCAGCTTCATTCTCAAACTTCTCGGTGCCTTCGTTTCTTCCACTTCAGATGCTTCAAATGCATTGACTGGACCCTGAGTCCCTCGTTCTCCAGTTGACCTTTTGTTCGTTTTCCCTTGTCGCCAACTGCTGTTGAACTCTATTCAGGGCATCTCCTGCTGCTGCATTATAGTTAATCTTAAAGTCTTCAGCTGCGGTTTCAGGTTCTGGTCTACTCGTTTCTTCTAGCACGGCTTGCATTTTCTTTGTAGCCAGCTCCTGCGGTTTTTAGTTGCTTCTTGCTTCCGCCTCGCTCATCAGGTGTGCTTTTCTGGCCCTATCGCCTGACAAAGCTAATCCTCTAATTAAAACCTCATGATCGATGTCAGACGCGTCTTCGCCTTTAAGATTTAAACCGATCACTTTCATGCCCTATTTTTATGTTGGGAATGCCAATACATGATGTTCAGCGGAACTGCAGTTTGCATAAGAGCATATCCTGTCGATGTCATCCCTGTGCTTATACCAGTTATTCCCTTGGTTTGCAGGTCCATTGTTAAGAATGCCATAATTCTTTTTTGCAATAACCTGATCTCATCAGAAGCTCCAGCAATATACATTCCTTGGACTTCAGTCGCAGCTCTTCCGGTGTAGGTGCATTGGTTGAAAGAGGAGTATAGTGCGTCGCTAACATTGCCCTGAGTTCATCGTTTTTCACACCATCAATGAACTTTGAAGCTACTGTCAAGTTCATCCTGCTGTTTGACTCGTCTGGTTGACTACGCCTTCTAGGTATGTCTAGGCCATCCAAGAACTTGCCTGTGGTTTCATTTTCACGTTACCTTCGTTTCTCGAAGCGCATCGTCGCTTGGTTTCCTTGCACCCCCAAGAGCGAAAGCGATTCAACAGGATTTTGAAGATTTTCTCAGCAAGGTCCCTTTGGTATTGTTTTTAGACAATCAAGCAACGCAGGGCTACCCTTCCAAGTTGCTGGTGAGCGCACTGCATTCTTATATTTTTGTCTAGTCTTCTTCCTCAAAATGCAGTTTTATGACTTCTATCCAGGTATCTACACAACCGTCAATCATCCTTATAACAATTCGGTTTCTTGAACACACTTTTAGATTTCTCGCTGCCCTCCTTGGTCCTAGACAACCTTGTGAAAAAAATCACCAAAGACCTGTTCAAGGGTTGGAACGCTGATTCTATTGCCGTTACGTCCCGTGATTATCCTGTTTGGTCGTTCATATCTGTTGTTTGAGGCTCTGAAACTTCCTTCATGTCCGAGTCTCTGGGCTGAGCTGTTCCCTGGTTCGAGTGGTTCCAGTTTCTGGTATCACCTCTTCCACTCGCATGTGCTTCTCGCGTAGGTTGTTCGTTCGAGGTTGGCCTAGTGCACTAGAGCCTCCTCTAATATTCTTGGGAATCCTAGGCGGTGACTCCCAGTAGGTGCGCCTCCTACTGCCCGGTTTTCAAGCCCAATTTTCATCAAGAGCGGGGTTCGGATGGATATGTACTTCAAACATTGCCCTTTCGTCTTCTGAGGTCTTTTGACTGGTTGTTTCAACCAGTCCGCCAAAAACTTTTTTCCTTGTCTTGTCTTCTTGTTTCTTTCCACAAAAGGGTCAATTATTAATTTCCTTTGTTTTTCGGTAACAATTTTCTAGAGCTATCACTTAGCTTAGGTATCCTTACACTTTTCTAAACTCATGCTAATCTAAGGATGTCTTTTGTTCACTCACTCGATTTAATTTAGCTAGACCTACTATAACTCTCAAGGCAACCGCTCTTCCAAAAGACAGTTTTGAATTCTAATTCAAATAAATCAGGGTCGAATTGGGTTTTCGGTTTGATCTAGCGTTGGTAATCTCTGGGCTTAGACTGTTCTGATTTCACTGGGGTCTTTTCAGTTTGTACTTGAAGGCAAGTTACCAGTGCAGTCACTGGTTTCCTTTCTTTATTGATCTGCCTATCTGTCCTATAATCGTAGCACTATTCACTAAATGTATTGTTTTTGTTTACTTTCCTTGAAAAAAATTCTTAGAACCCTCCGAATCGGTATTTGGAGACCCTTCCGAAATGACAAAACAGGCTTGAACAATTGTTCTTATTGATCAATTTCCCTTTCACTTCGGCCTTTCAATTAGCCTATATCCGATTTGACCGTCGTTTTCTAGGTTCCCTAACCCTTCTTTCTTGTCGAGAACAACATAAAATTAACTCATTCGACCTTCATTACCTCTTGGTAGGGGTACATGGGCTTTAAAAAAAAATTTCAAATCGTGAAGGGTCTACCTTCAAAAACCGGTGGTTTTGTTAAAAACATTAAAAAAAGGTTCTGTGCATAATTTTTCAAAAAACAATCAGCTTAAGTTTAAAGCTACTTAATTCTTGTTCTAACGGTACCAAGAAGACTGCATTTGTCCAGTTGTTCCTGATTTATCAGGTAAAACGTTTTTTATGCAAACTCAAAAACTTTCAGACTTAAAGTTCTTCCTAAATTTTTCTGAAATTCTTGTCTTATTCACCTAAAATTTATTGATCCGAGCTCAGAACGCCTATACGCTTCTAGTTCAACGCAAAAAAAAACGATATTAAACGGTTCAGTTGAAAATTTTGTCAAAAACAAGGCTACTTGGACCACTCCGGCTTGGTTATTTCACTTAATCAAACTCGTTAAACTCGAAGTCACTGAGGCCAGGAAAGTTGTGGGCGAACGAGTAATAAAACTTGTCGATGCAGTAGTGTATGTTGTCCAAACAACATTTTTTTGCACCAAATAAAATATAAAATTGTTTGAAAAGTTTTCTTATTTTGCGGCGTTTTGTTTTTTAAAAATCACGAAAATTCAGATGTCAGTACACAATTAGTTCCATCCACGTCCAAACTAAATTCAACCGGATCCTTCAGGTATATTTTTCCAAATTATGATGTAACTCACCAATTTAGCCCTTTTTCCATTTCAAAAAATATCGATATCTCAAAAACGCGATTACGGACTGTTTACGTTCTTCTTTACAGAAAAACATTGAAAAAAAGTAGTACTAATAGTATTAAACTCCTCCGATTCCGTTCAATATCCGAATTAAGGTGCTTAACTCGGAAGTTCGGGACCCGGCGGAGGGTCACTACAGTGCAGTCAGTGTCGAGCACACCACATATTGATATCGTTTTTTTCGTACCAAAAAGGATACAAAATTTACCAACGATTACCTTGAAACAATTGATTTTTGTTTTCCTTGAGACCCTTCCTGCTGCTCCTTGCACTGCTTACCGGATCAGTCTTCCGCTCTATTCCCGCGACCCTTCCGGATTGAGCGCAAATTAGCAATATTGTGCTTAGAAACTCAAACAACTTAGAAAGAGGCCTTAATTTTGATCGTAACGACCCTGTTTGATATAAATGCATCTAAAAAAAATTTATCTAACAACAGCAAATGGGAGGGTCGGATCACAGCTCTTCAGGGGGGATGATTTTTACTGATTTTTTTAAAAATGTTTTTTGGCTTTTTCTTAGGTACAATTCTACTTTTTGTTTTGGTTTCTTGTATATCGTTTTAAAAAAGTTGTAGTCAAATACCGCTCAGGAACGACGGGACGACCGATCCCCTCGACTTCACGATACGTTTTTTTTGGTCTTAACTAGGTTAAAAAGCTAAATCAGTCTTTTCCCTCCCGGCTACTAGATAAGGGCCTAGCTTAGAGCATCCACTCGGCACAGAGTGCTTGGTTAATGGGTCTGCCCATCATCATGTTAAAAAAATAACACACAAGACCGCCATTAAAAAAATATGTAACATTAGCCCGGAAGTACATACTGAAGGAAAATAAAGCTTGGTTTTAAAACGACTGCCTAGCGCCTAAAAACAGCTTCACATGCTTTTAACCGTCTCTACCCAAGCCAGTTCAATGTGTGGTCCATCATTATCGGGTCGACAGAGTTGTAACATCTTAAAGGCTATGGGCCAGACCGGGCAAATTAACATAGTTACTTGCAAAAATAGTGAACTCATGGCTGGGTCTCAGTATCCGCAGACTACGAGGTCACTCTGAAAAACAGGGCTATTACTGTTATTTTTGTTCAGTAGATAAAATCATCATATCCATCGGATATTGATCAAGCCTTTCCCACAACTTCTAGCTTCTCATGTTCTGAAAAATGAATTAGATGTTAAATAAATTCAACTCAAGGCATTTCAGAAGCTAAAAGTTGTTAAAATTAAGTATTTACTGCCTTTCCCAACTGCTCCAAATAACAATACGTTGCTGACTTGCATTTCAAGACTTGCAAAAAAGTTAGGATGTCTTTTAACCTATTTGTTCCGAAAAAAAATTTATGAAGTAAAAGTGTTATGTTCAATGTTTGTGCCTGTTTGTCGAGCGCCCTTTGAGGGATTTTGGAGAAGGTCTGTCAAGTAGGTACTCTGTCTGGAGGAAGGAGTTCCTGCCTGGGGAGTCTGGTTGCGCGCCGCTGGAGCTTCTGAGCTTGGTTGAGATTGTTCTTTATATGCGAGTTTAAGAGATTTTATAGTTTTCTTTAAATTGATTTTGTAATTTTTTTTTTCATTCATAAAATGCAACCTTGTGATTATAGTAGTTGTCCCCTTGTGTCCACTCCATTTCTGTTTGTAAGCCTTATGCCGCGCCGTTATGATGAGGAAAAACAACGAACAGTGTACAAGCGAAGAGTGATTAAAACCCTACTGATTTCTATTTTGCTATAACATATAAGCCTTAGCGGCTCTAAGAAGATCCGATGGTTTCAACATCCTATGTGTCTCAAAATGAAATCCTTCAAAATTTTTCAATTGGTTATCAATTAGCTTTAGAAAATTATGTAAATACGGCCATTTCTAATGTTCGAGTACTTCAAGAGCGTACCTAAGGACTCGCGGGTTCCCTTGGCAGATAATTTTTCGGATGAACTGAATGAATTTTTCTACATTGCAGAAAACTTGATTTATTGTCAGCGTTTTCTGATGACCTTCTTGTTTTTTCATTAAAACTCAAAAGAAGCGGTCGTAAGCAAACGACAGCTATCAGCTCTTTAATACACAAAAAATAACAGGAACCAACATTTTTTCACTGCCTGAAACCCCTTACCGAAGAGTCAAGCCCACCCCAGACAGATCTCGAACAGAGATTAAATTCATCAGCAGCAAACTCAATGAGGTAACTATAAAAGGAGGGATAACGCTGGCTGACCGCTTCAAATGACAAGACCGCACCTTTTTGTGTCCTAACTATGAGAAATTGGTATCTAGGCAAAAGGTTTAAACCTATTTAATTCTTGTTCTAACGGTACCAAGAAGACTGCATTTGTCCAGTTGTTCCAGAGTTATCAGGCAAAACGTTTTTTATGCAAACTCAAAAAACTTTCAGACTTAAAGTTCTGCCTACCTTTTTCCGCAATTCTTGTCTTATTCACCTAAAAATTACTAATCCGAGCTCAGAAGGCTTATACGCTTCTAGTTCATTGCAAAAAAAAACCCGATATTAAACGTTTCAATTGAAAACTTTGTCAAAAACAAGGCTACTTGGAACACTCCGGCTTGATTAATCCACTTAATCAAACTCGTCAAATTCGAAGTCACTGAGGCCAGGAAGGTTGTTCGCGAACGAGTCTTAAAACTTGTCGATGCAGTAGTGTATGTTGTCCAAACCACATATTTTTGCACCAAATAAAAATTTTTAATGAATTTTTCTACAAGGCAGAAAATTTTATTTATTGTCAGCGTTTTCTGACGTCCTTCTTGTTTTTTCATTTAAATTCAAAAGAAGCGGTCGTAAGCAAACGACAGCTATCAGCTCTTCAACACACAAAAAACAGGAACCAACATTTTTTCACTGCCTGAACCCCTTACCGAAGAGTCAAGCCCACCCCAGACAGATCTCGAACAGAGATTAAAGCTCATTAGCAGCAAACTCAATGAGGGAACTATAAAAGAGAGATAACGCTGGCTGACCGCTTCAAATGACAAGACCACACCTTTTCGTGACCTAACTATGAGAAATTGGTATCTAGGCACCCAAAAAGAGCTAATATAAAAACCGGGAAACCCAGGAAAAGGTCAATAGCTTTTTTGTATTTGAACTTGAAATTACATTCATGATTTTTCCAAATGGTTCGGGAGCCGCTCAGGATAACATTATACCCCAAGTTTTTAAATATCTTATTGGTAATTCATTCGACAATGAGGGGCTCAATTTCTTGAAAAAGTTACTAAACCATATCTGAGGAGATAAAAAACCCGAACAGCTAAGACCTTTCCTTTTTTGGAGCAAAACTTATCGCCGTCATGAAAAAAGATGGAGGCTTGCTACCGTTTGCCATCAGCAACACGCTCAAGGCATCGCGTGTTAATGTGGCGCAATAAACAGACAAAACTAGAAGGCAGCGAGTTCTGTGGTACCAACTTCTGGGCTACCGAATTTTTCCATCGAGTTCTGTGCTACCTATCTGCTTTCGGATTGCGCGAGCTAGACCTACTATAACTCTTAAGGCAACCGCTCTTCCAAAAAACTGTTTTGAATTCTAATCCAAATAGCGTCGGGATCTAGCGTCGGGAATCTCCGGGCTTAGACTGTTCTGATCTCACTGGGGTCTTTTCAGTTTGTACTTGAAGGCAAGTTACCAGTGCAGTCACTGGTTTTCTGTCTTTATTGGTCTGCCTATCTGTCCTAGTATCGTAGCACTATTCATTAAATGTATTGTTTTTGTTTACTTTCCTTGAAAAAAGTTCTTAGATCCCTCCGAATCGGTATTTGGGGATCCTTCCAAAATGACAAAAAAGGCTTGAACAATTGTTCTTATTGATCAATTTTCCTTTCACTTCGGCCTTTCATTAAGCCTATATCCGATTTGACCGTCGTTTTCTAGGTTCCTTTACCCTTCTTTCTTGTCGAGAACAACATAAAATTAACTCATTCGACCTTCACTACCTCTTGGTAGGGGTACATGGGCTTTAAAAAAAAAATTTCAAATCGTGAAGGGTCTACCTTCAAAAACCGGTGGTTTTGTTAAAAACATTAAAAAAAGGTCCTGTGCATAAGCTTTCAAAAAACAATCAGCTTAAGTTTAAGCCTATTTTCTTTTTCTAACGGTACCAAGAAAACTGGATTTGTCCAGTTGTTCCAGAGTTATCAGGCAAAACGTTTTTTATGCAAACTCAAAAAACTTTCAGACTTAAAGTTCTGCCTAACTTTTTCCGCAATTCTGGTCTTATTCACCTAAAATTTATTTATCCGAGCTCAGAAGGCCTAAACGCTTCTAGTTCAACGCAAAAAAACCGATATTAAACGTTTCAATTGAAAACTTTGTCAAAAACAAGGCTACTTGGACCACTTCAAATGACAAGACCGCACCTTTTCGTGTCCTAACTATACTATGAGAAATTGGTATCTAGGCACCCGAAAAGAGCTGATTTAAAAACCGGGAAAATCCTGAAAAGGTCAATAGCTTTTTGTATTTGAGTTTGAGACTACATTTATAATTTTTCTAAACGGTTCGGGAGCCGCTCAGGATAAGATTATACCCCAAGTTTTCAAATACCTTATTGTTAATTCATTCGACAATGAGGGGCTCAATTTCTTGAAAAAGTTCCTAAACCATATGGGAGAAGATAAAAACCCGAACAGCTAAGACCTTTCCTTTTTTGGAGCAAATTTTATCGCCCTCATAAAAAAAGATGGAGGCTTGCTACCGTTTGTCATCAGCAACACGCTCAATGCATCGCGTGTTAATGTGGCGCAATAAACAGACAAAACTAGAAGGCAGCGAATTCTGTGCTACCGAATTTTCCCACCGAGTTCTGTGCTACCTATCTGCTTTCGGATTGCGCGAGCTAGACCTACTATAACTCTCAAGGCAACCGCTCTTCCAAAAAATTGTTTTGAATTCTAATCCAAATAAATCAGGATCGAATTGTTTTTTCGTTTGGATCTAGCGTCGGGAATCTCCGGGCTTAGATTGTTCTGATCTCACTAGGGTCTTTCGCATGGCATTAAGATACGTTATAGATTTCCGGTCCGGCATGCTATGTATTAAGATTGGGTATAGAGTCTACAATGTATTAAGATAGGGAATACCGATGGTAAGCTTTCAGTGTGATGGTAATGGTAAGAAAAACGTAATTTGTTTTGGTTTTTGTGTGGAAATGTTTAATTTTTTCGCAAATTTTTTGGCGCGCGTTACCTAAATGGGAACAATTAATTTCGTGTAGATTGTAGAATTAAGGTTATGTATTTAATTTTTTGGTGCATGGTAAGTCAATGGTAAGAGTTTTTGTGCAAAAACTTGGAATTTTCTTGAAAAAATTTTTCAAAAAAAATCAAAACACGATAAGATTAACTATTATTTAACCTAATTTATTAGATAATCTTACTTTCTATCTAATTGAAGACTACAGAGACTTCGGAAAAAATCAAATTTTTTGAGAAAAAAAATGCAAAAATTTTCAAGTATTTGGAAAAAATTGCAAAAATTTCGAATATTTGGAAAAAATTGCAAAAATTTCAAGTATTTGGAAAAAAATGCAGAAATTTCATAATTTTGGATAATGTATTGCTGCTTTTGATCTAATTTTAAACATACTTTTAAGTATAGATTTTAAAATAAGCTAAGACTGTATTTTAATTGGTATTATGTTGAGACAAAGATACAAAATTTTGAATGAAAAAAAAATACAATGCTCTAACACTAAGAAGAAAGCTCACAATAGCAGAACCAATATTGAAAGTTTCGGAAAACAGTGAAATTAATCGTAATTTTTGAGAAAGTAAAGTAAAAATTAATCAAATTTACCCAAAGTTTTTACTATTTTGAATATTTTATTTTGTTTATTAACTGGTTTTTTTGTCCAGTTCAGGGAGCATTTTAACAGGAACCTCAATTCAAATGAACATTAAGAGCAATATTCCATGAAGTTTCTATATCAAACTCCATGATTAAACTCCTCCTCATTTTTTTCTCATTGAATTACCCAAATTTGTACAAAAATTACAACTTATGAGAAATTTTTCATGTTAAAAATTGGAAATTTCAGATTATTGATAAAAATGAACAGTTTATTGCTAAAATTGTGTAAAATGGGATAAATGTTTCTTAAAAGTTCATTCGATATTGGCTCAAATTCAACAAAATCTTCTTCATAACTGATGATTATCTCTCTGTTGCTTCTGCAACATACTTTTCATGATTTTCCGTTGAATTTTTCTATGTCTTAAGGTTATTCCTGCTTTCTGTTTAATACATGTTTTTGCTATTGAACACACTTTACAAGAAAGTTTAGTCAGAACTGGAGAATTTAGGAGGAAAATAGTATCAATTGAACGAACAGTTTGCTGGCAGAGATGAAATTAGAACTGATACCGTCTGGTTATTACAATAAAAATTGTGAATGTCTTCCTCAAGGCTCCCTTGTTTAGTTGCTACAGTAAACTATTCAAGCAAAAAAAAAACAAAATTTGGGATCAATAACTGTTATTTATCTGGAAAAATAGTTATTTTTTCATGATTTTCCGTAGAAATGTTCTATGTTTCAAGGCTATTCCTGCTTTCTGTTTAATACATGTTTTTGGTATTGAACACACTTTACAAGAAAGTTTAGTCAGAACTAGAGAATTTAGGAGGAATATAGTATCAATTGAATGAACAATTTGCTGGCAGAGATGAAATTAGAACTGATACCGACTGATTATTTTTGATAAAAATTGTAAATGTCTTCCTCAAGGTTCCCTTGTTCAGTTGCTACCATAAATTATTTAAGCAAAAATACAACTTTTGGGATCAATAACTATCACTTTTCTTGCAAAATAATTATAAACAAAAGTTGTTTTTTCTTAATTTATAATGGAAGTTTTCTCAAAAATACCCAATTGAGAAAAATTGGTGCTAGTTAAAGCATGTGAAAACAAATGTAGAAAGTGAGAATAAAAAGTTCATTTTTATAATTTAAGAACAAATTAGGAGCAGCTCTATTAGTTATAATCTGAAAATATCCGGAAATACGCAAGGGAACCTAGTTCCTAACATAGTCTATAATATAAAAACTTCTAAAAGAGTGAGTCTCAACAAATTGATTTAGCAAAGCAAACCAAGGTGCAAACTGGAACAATTGTGCAATTTTGCGATTTTTATTAGGAAAAAAACTCTATATAGTAAAAATGTAGTAATTTTTTGTATATAGTGCTGTATATTGTATTTAGTATTGTGTATGTATGTAGTATTGTGTATTGTATATAGCAAAGAAATGTAGATCTTGAAAGCAAGTTTTTGATTTATGCTTTATGTATCATCTTCCAAAAGATGTCGAATTGGGTTTGCTTCACAAAAATTATCCTCAAAACATTTGATCTTTCATATAAAGTACCTAAAATATCAAATGATAACAAATTTTTCTAATGAATTACGCATAAATATAAAACTTTGAGAGTTTGTATGTCGGATTTTTTCTTAAGATATACTTTATAAGCTAAATTTTAGTAAAATTATCTCAAAACTCCTAAAGAATAAATTGAGTTTCTATGTCATTTTAGCATCTTCTCAGTCTCTGCTTCATCTACTTTCTACCAAATGAAACCAATTTAAACAAACTTTTACTTAAAAATTGAAGTTTAGACGGAAAAATGTATCGTTTCAGCGAACGTTCAATAATCCGAAGCTGAATTAATACCATAAATCCTTTGCTAAAAGCCTTTAAATGGTTTTCTCAACCTCATAACTGTATAATGCTGTTTTAAATCTGAGTTTCTATTTTAGACTAAATTTTTAGTTGGAATGATATATAACATTATCTTGAAATTTTCAAAGTTTAGCAAAACTTACATTTTTTCCAGCTCATTTATCAATTTCTTTTCTGAAATCATCAAAAAAAACAATAAAAAATCATAATTCTTAAAAGTCAAACCACATTATCTGTTTAAAAAGCTCTGCTCTATGAACACTTTTACAAGCATTAAGCAAGGAAAACTTCAAAATAGTAACTACAAAAACCTTTCAATTACTTGATGTTTTACAAATATCCAAGTTTTACAATTTTTGGCGAATACTTAAATACTCATTAGCAAATGTTATGCACTTTACTACAAAATTATCACAACAACGTATCCGCATGATTGCAACCAAGGGAGTTTTTACTGTTGATTAAAGGTTTTCGGATCGAGTTCCATGGAAAGTTTCACGACACTTTGAACTCGATTTTTGCTGTCTTTAACGTCAATCAAAATCTTTGAATAAAAAAATAAATGACAGTTCAGGTAATGTTCAAGAGAAGGTAAATATAAGAAATTTACCTTCTCTTGAAGTGTGTTTGGAGACTGTTGAGCACATAATTTAACATTATATTGACAATGCTTCTTCTTGAAATGATTAGTAAGTTCCTCGCTGCTGTAAGTATAAAAGTTACAGTTAGAACATTTCAAAACAACACAGGTTCTACAATGTCTTGATGCGTATTTACGTGTGTATTCTCTGCCACATTTAAGACATGCAACTCTTTCGTTTCTATGCAGTGACGGCATCTCAATAGTAAAGAAAAATTAAATGGGAGATTTAAAATGTACTAAATTTTTAGATAAGAAGAGTTGAATAGCCTCAAAAAATGAATAGATGTGAATAAAAACAGCAAACTTATTAACCAATTGTTTTTAACGTGAAAGAAAATCAGAATGGATATGCAATCATCCAATCTAACCAGGGAGTTTTCAAAAGTATCAACCAATCAGAATCGAGCATTCATTATAAGGAAATTTTTATCTTTTTTGATATCAACCAATCAGAATCGAGCTTCAATAGTCATGGAATTTTAAACAAATTTAATGTCAACCAATCAGAATTGAGCTTCAATAGTCATGGAATTTTCACTAAATTATTGTCAGCCAATCAGAATTGAGCTCTACTTCTCATGAATTTTTCAACAATTTTGATATCGTTTGTAGTTATTGAGGATACCTTTACAGACAGTATTTGTCGTAATAACCAATCACAATAAAGTATTCACGGATTTAAAAAAACTTTGTAGATCAGAAACAAACTATGTTTAAGAAACTTCCTAATCATTCAATTTTATTGAATTTTTCTAGCATAACTAAGATATAAAATTTGATACCTTAGTGAGATAAATGAGATTACTTGTCTGGTTTATTTTGTTTTTTGGTAATGACGTCGTTCTATATTTAGAAGTGACGTCACCACCCACGCAATTTTCTTTTTATGCTAATGACGTCATTCCTTCGAAAGTTCTAGAATTTTCCAGAAATAATTTCAACCAATCAGAACTAAGCAGTTTCTAGACATAACTTTGGATCCAAAATATTCATTTTTGAAGAATGTCAATTAAAAAGTATTCGAACTTCCTAGAATTACTCTACAAGAAAAAAGAAAATATTCCGTGTGATTTCCTTATTGATGAAATAGATGTAGAATCTTACTTTTTTAAAAACTTTTTGGACGTTTATGTTGTCCAAAACAGAATTCTCCGACTAGGTAAAGGTCTCTTTAGGGATACTTATTCAATCAAAGAGTTTATTTTTGATCCACATATTGCGCATCAAAGTTATAAACTTACTGCTGAGTTACACTTGACTAGAAAAGAAATTTTATTTATTTTAGAAAAGTTGAAGTTAATAAAAAAGTCGTACGATAATATTTCAAAGACCCTTTTGATTCCCTACCCAACTCCCAAATTTGTCAAAACTCCCCAGCAAAGTTCTTTATTCCTCCATTTCTTTTGAAGTTTTTTCTTGCATGATCAGGTTTGGAATCAGATATCCAGAGATTTGCTTTGAAAAATTCATCAACTTTGAGTTATCGTCTCAAATCTACATCAAAATCAAAGAATTTGACTATCTACTCAAAAATCAGCAATTTCTCATTGATTACATACATAAAATTAAATTAAATTGAGGAGAAGACTTGCAGAGATGCTACTTTCATTTATTTTCCTTCTTTTGTGACTTATATCGGCAATATTTCTTATTTTTACAGCAAACAGCTTTTGGTCATTTATTTTTGCGATTGCTTTTGTGTATATTTTTACTTATTTGGAAGATATAAGTTCTTAAAAAGTTCCTCTGATTGGATACGACAACTAGAACAAAAATGAACATTTTTGTGATTGGAAACGACAATACCCAAAATGCAACTTTGTTTCCGATTGGACACAACTTTTATCCAAGAATCCCATAAAAGGAAGCTGAAATCTCATTGGACACGACTACAATCCAAATAAGGAAAATCCATTCTGATTGGTTGAACCTACACATTCCAGTTGAAGGTACCCCTCTCTATAACTAAAAATCATTTTATTTTCAACTTAACTACCGTCAACTACCTCCTCTCTCAGCTCTAAATACATTAATTTCAACTTAACCACCGTCAACTACCCCCCTCTCGGCTCTTTCTTGTTTTTACTCTTTAACTCAACTTATTGCTCAAAATGATCTTTTCAGTACAAAATAACAACCTTATGTTCTCGGTAGAATTTTCGGCTGATTTAGTACAAATCCAGGTGCGAGAAACAGTTTGTGGAGTTTTTCTGGCACGAATGGACATTCCAATCTAAGTCGGGCACATGGTGGAAGTGATGCGCAGGGATTTCAACGAACATCATATAACGCAAGTAACCCCTACAGAGAATCAACTTGGAGAAATGCAAATGATGGAGGAAGTGGCCGAGCATGTGGGAATGAACTACCCCGAAACTCCTGACTCTAGATATGTGGCTCAACCATTCGACGATTTCCTCTTTCCTTGGTAAGAGGGATCTGTGGACATCCCAATTACTATCGAAGAGGACGAGGGGTTCTCTAAGCCAAAAACTCCAGTAGCAAACCACCAAGACAACCACCAGTGATGGAAGCAATACCAGCTTTACGCTCCATTGAGAACTTGCAAAACTCTTCAGCTGCTCGACAGCTCTTTGATTTGTAAATAAATTGGTTATTGTCTTGTTTTGTAATTTAATTTATAATTTGCACCTAGTAATTTTATTTTAAAGAGATAGGAACAAAGAGATCATAGAAAAGTTTGTTACGAAATTTCAAAGGTAAAACTTTGTTATAAATGAAACTAATTATGCATCTGATAAATAATTTTACAAAATTTTGTTAGAAAGATGACAAAAAATTAAACCAGTTTTTGCAAGCATGTTGAAAACTTTACAAAAATTTTTGCACCATGCAAAAATTTTCATTAAATATTTTCGCATTTTAAAGAAAAATGAAAGAGGATTTTCTTGCACTGTTAATAATTAAAGTAAATGAAAATCTTTGTTTTAACTTTGATCATGAAAAAAAATCTTTTTGGTATGTAGATGGATCAAAAATATAGGAAAAACAATGTAATAAGATAGGGAATAGCACTCAAAGTCAGCAATTATGAAAAAATTTTAGCATTAATTTAACAAGTTTTTTTACAATAAAATTTTGCAATTTTTGCGTATGCATAAGAAAAAAGAAGCTAAATTTTTGCATTTGTTTTCAAAAACACTACGAAAAAACTTGCATCTAACACAGAAATTTTTTGAAAATTTTTGCACACTTGTCAAAAAAACCAAAACAGTTTTTGCATCTTGTATAAAAGTTTAATTAAATTTTTGCAAACGTGCTGAAAAAATCAAAACAAAATTTACATCTTGCGAAAAAATTCTGAGTTAATTTTTGCACACGTGTTGAAAAGTACAAATTTATTCGTTGAAAAAACTTTTGATTTTAAATAAAAACAATTCTGACAAGATTTTCATAAACAAATATTCAATTATTAAAAGAAAAATTGATACGTTCACTATTTACGGTACCATAACCATCAATAAAACAATCAACAATTTTCAACAAGTTAGTCTTAGACTTTGAGTTTTGAACTTTTCGAATCCTTTCCAAAAAAGCTGATCCAAGCGTCCGAGTGGACGCAAGCTTCTGAGCAGAACTGAGAAAAGGTCTTTTAAATTTTTTTCGCAGCAGACGTTTCTTTGCAACACTGGGTAATTTTTCCGGTATTCTACATTTCAAGTTGTGTTCGACTGCACGATTCAATTGATTGAAAACTTCACCTCTTGATGAAATAATATTGGAATAAAATCTGTATTTGTATAAAGTAAATATACAGTCAACAATTTGATAAGTGAAATGATATTTATCTAATGTTTGCCAAAACTGATCGAGCGATGATCCGATTATTACTAAGTGAAATTTGCAATTTTCCACTGGGCAGAATGATGAATGGTTAGATACACAGTAGTCTTGGGTGACAATAAATTTTTCATAAAAATTTTCTGAGACAAAGATAAAAAGAGATTTTGCATTGTAGTCCGAATAAAAAGTGGGATATGCTTGACACATAGCAGATGCCATCGCCGATTACTTGTTAAAAATGATTTTTATCTACATTGAATTGCTTATATAGTTGTTCCATCACCTACGCAATGTCTATATTTGGATCATCACCTACTCATTATTCTATATAAGGTAAAATTACCTTATTTGGAATGTACAGTGAGTCATCTACATTTACTAATTTCTATAAACTTACAAATATCCTTGTTTTGAAATATCTACTACTGATCAGTTGGCTCTGAGTCTCAAATCAAAAATATATTCACGAAAAGAAATCCTTCCCAGCTATATTGAATTTGCTAAGAACCAAAAAAGAATTGGGAGATTTTCTTGGTCCCAAAAACCCTACAACGGAAAAATTTACTTTGAACTTTGCTTCCAATTGCTAAAGAAAAATGAATCGGGACAAATCGAAAAAACTCAGCAAGTCTATCTTGGTGAAAAAGAAGGGGAAAGGATATCAGCAATACGGAATTCTGTTATTCACGATGCTGAAAACCTTGGACTCGTTCCTGTATTGGAACCCTAATCTGACAAAGACTCAACCATGGAGCAGGAACTTGCGAACTGTCATGCGGTGTATGACGTAGCAACATACAAGAAGAGAAGGGTGTGTGTCACAATCAAAAAGTACAGTGTGAACAAGCCCCCTTACATTCAGATTCGACTCTTCACTGCAAAGGAGAACGAAGTCTTGAAGCAAATTGCTTATGTCAACTATACTTTGAACGAATTCAAAGAAATCGCCCAAATCTTGGGAGGTTTTATGTTTGTTGAGAACTGTAATGTTCAATAGTTTTCTAGAGTGATGTTATTATAGTAATGTAATTCAAATATTCATCTTCTTGAATCATTTTTTAAAATTTCTTTGAGCTGAGCAGTATGAGTTGGAACATTAGTTTTTCCAGAAATCTTGTTTTAAAGCTTCAAAATAAATTGGGATTTTTTCATATCGTCTTACAAGAAAAGTCCCAGAAATGTTCACTATCAGTTTTGGAATCTCAAAATTTACCAAAATAGCAAGAATTGGATACAGAATCACAAATTTCTCAATTTGAGTGGACTTTGCATAATGGAAGACGAAAAGTTTTTCTAAGTTATCGTTCAGATATTAAAAAAATAGATCTTATAGAGTATCGTAGAAAAGGAAACACTTGGAAAAACAATCAGAAATTCAGTTGGAAAAAGAAGAGTATGATAAACTGGTTGATTTTATCCCCTCGGTTTTGTCTTATGTTGAAACATTCAAATAAACTTGTATCATTATTGATGAATGCACTGTAGAAAATGAACGTTCAGAAATTGAATGAAATTCTCAGAAATTTTGATTTGATAAAGCATGACTTCCTATCACATACAAAAAGAAAAAATTATTTTCTTTGTACCTGTATTTTTTTGGACCCAAACATAAATTTGAAAAAAATGGACAAAAAATTTCCTTTTGGGGGTCTAATTGGATAGGGAAATTCTTGTATGGATTACTTTTTGCAAATTCAAAAATTTTCAGACTTCATGCAATTTTACATGATGCAGCTGGCTCTGTGAAGTCTACTACTTATAAAGGAACTGGTCATTGTTATGTTTTACCTAGATTTCCAAGTTTTTGTTTTCTTGGTCACGTGACTGGGTTGTTCTTCTGTTTATATGTTAAAATATTTGTTTCATCAGTATATGCATTGTTTGATTGTTAATCATTTAACCAAAAAATTCCAGAGAAAACAGTTAACAGTATGAGTCTAATTGTTTTGGATATTGAATGTATTGAAAACAATATAGTGAAAGATTTAGGAGTTTATAAGGATGGACAAACTGTAGGATATTCCTTTCTTCCTCCCAAAAAATTCAAACCAACATCCCAATCCTTTTGGTGTACACAGCATCTTCATGGAATCAATTGGAGCAGTGGTTACAAAAAATATATTGAATTGGAAAAAATATTGAAAAATTTAGAAGCCACAGAAACGGAAATTTTTGCAAAAGGTTATGAAAAATGTAAGATTCTGGCAGAAATTTTGGAAACAAAGATTACAAACTTGGATGACTACGCATGCCCAAAAAGTCAGAATTTGATTTTCAAAGATGAAGAATATGATTGGAGGTGTAGCATCTACCCATTTCGTCATGCAAATACTCTTCACTGTGCAGAAAAAAAAGCATTTGCATAGGAAAAATGGACTCGATGTTTTTTTTAAAATTGTAAATAAATTGTAAATAAAATGTAAAAAAATTTCTACCAAAGAACGAGTTTTTATTTCGCTAGTTGGACCGAGTGGATCTGGAAAATTGCATCTTATTTTTGAGTGGTAAAAAGATGGTACATTTCAACCAAAGTTTGACAAAAAGTTTTATTTCTATCAACATTATCAACCTCTTTATGGACAAATGCAAAGAAAAAACCTTAAGTTTATCCAAGGAGTTGACTTTGAACTGATTGAAAATCTTCCCAAGAATGGAACAAAATACCTGTTAAAATTTGATGACTCTTGTGAAGAAATTTCAAATTCTAAGCAGTTTGTAAAAGTTGCTACTGCTGAAAGACACAGGGGACTGAATACATTATATATTAAGCATAACTTGTTTCATCGAAGCAAATTGGGAAGAGATGTTGAGTTACAAAATGCACATATAGTCTTATTCAAGTCACCGAGAGATGTTTTACAAATCAATACATTAAGTCAACAACTAGGTCTAGGATTACAATTGAAAGAGTGGTATCAAGATGCAACATCTACTCCTTATGGTCATTTACTCATTGATTTAACTCCAAAAACAGTTGATTCGCTAAAATATTGCACAAACAGTGGTTCAGTTCCATCAACATTTTATCTACCAGCAGGAACAGAAACTAAGTTTTTGGACGATGAGCATACAATACGTCTCTATACTCCCAATATTTCAAACATTTCCCCAAAAACTTCAAAAACAATTCATCCTCCATTGTCCAAAAATTTTCATTCAATTCCTCAGCGGATGTCTGGTAAACTTGCTACGAGGCGAGCTAAAGGATCTTCGAAAAGTAGATAAAATATCGAAGAGAAGTATCAGAACTCACACGAAGAAGAACTTCACTGCATAAAAGGAGAACTATTTTGAGCTCGCCAAAAGGCTTACAATTAATATCTGTTATCACTCCTTTTGTCATTAAACGATTGACATAGTATAGATCAGTTTGTTCTAATTCCTTACTCAATTTATCAATCACAAAGTACACTTCCCAAAAAACCAAAATTGGAACAAAAGGAAGAAAAAGAGGAGATTGTACCAAAAAAATTTGATTCTATTTACAGTGCTGTAAATGCAAAGTTGAAAACGAGTAACAATAAGCACCTTATTGATTTAATTTTGAATTCTCCTAGAATTAGACTAAGTCAGTCAGAAAATATCATATTAGATAATCGAGACACTAAAAAATCAATTGTAGACTTTGTGTGTGCACTAAAGCGAAAAAATACCGACTTTCCCGATATTTAATTTACCATTTTGGAAGCAACTCAAATTCCACCTAAATTTGTTGCCAACAAGTATGCCAAAGCGAAAGACAGAGGAACTTGGATCCCTTTCAAAATCTGAAAAAGTAAGTCTGAACAGATTGTATTCTAGGGGTAGAGCTGCGTACGGTTCTCTGCGAAACTTGAGTAAAGCAAGCGGATTGTCAAAAAAGAAAGTAGAACAATTTTTACAAACCAAGACATCGTCCCCCAATCAGACATTTCCGAAGGCTTCAAGCATTTTCAAAAAATATAAATGAAATTTGGTGTATGGATTTGGCATTTGTGGACAAACTAGCGAGTCAAAACAAGGGAGTCAATTATTTATTGGTTGCTGTTGATGTTTTATCGCGATTTGTCAGAGTTCAAACAATGAAAACTAAATATGCCAAGGACACTTTGCAAGCTTTCGAAAAAATTATTTCTCGAAAAAACACTCCTGAAAAGCTTTGGGTTGATAAAGGAACGGAATATGGAGGAACTATCAAAAAATTTTGTAAGGAAAAAAGCATTGAAGTTTACTCGACCATGAGTGAAACAAAAGCTGCATTTGCAGAGAGAGCCATTCAATTATTAAAACACATTATTTACCGCTACATAGAAGATCATGGTGAAAAATTCATTAACAAGTTGCCGCAATTTGGGTCTATATTGAATTGTCGCATCAATAGATCTATTGGGAAATCACCTAGAGATGTCAATAATACTGATTTCATCTCAATTCTGTACAATAAACCTCTAACAAGGTATAAGAAACTAAAATTCAAAGTTGGAAACAGAGTGAGAATTTCAAAGAATGATATTCCGTTCCGCAAAGGATATAAACCACAATTTACAGATGAAATTTTTGAAATTTCGGTAATATCTACAAAAAAGCCCCCTACATACATCATCAAAGATCTCGACAAAGAAGAAATTCTGGGATAACTTTATGAAAAAGAGCTTAGAAAATGTTCTGATTAAAGGTAAATCTTTTTTTAAACTAAATTTCTACCGATCAGTTGTCATGAATTTTTTCACTATTGAGTTGGTTTCCAACGCTTCTTTTAATTGTTATCTTAATAATAGTCTTAATTCTTTTACAAACTTTCTACCCGAACAAATACATTTGAAAGGAGAATGGGAGGTTGCTATTTCAGAAGTATCATACCCTTTTTTGTACCAAAATGCTACAGAGGGAAAATTTACATTCGTAGATGGTAGAGAAAGTTCTGAGGAGAAAAGAAAGATTGTACCGATGAACATTGAACCAGGGTTGTATCCAAGTGTTGTTGATATTGTTGTAGCCATGAATAACAAAATTTGAGAACGTCTAGGTGCTCAAGTTTTTGAATATAACGGAATCTATGTATCAGTAGATAAAATTACACAAAAAGTTGCTGTTCATTTACCTGAGAATCAATCAGTGTTTATAATTCAGAGTGCTGATTTGAGCCACATTTTTGGTTGTGATTTAGAACAAAATCAAACAGGGGTTATAAGGAAAGGAAAAAGTCCACATCATCCTCAGTATTCTTACGACATTATAAGAATACATTCCCTAATGAAATACAGTGATATTATAGAATATAACATAGTTGGTGATACCAAAACTCCCTTATTGCGTTGTATTCCATTTATCTCCAAAGTGAAGAGTGGAGATATAATTTTTACAGGACAGTACATGAATTATCAATCCTTTACAAAATTACAGTTTAAAAAGCTGTTGAAAAATTCTTTCCATAGTATCAAGATAGAACTAAGAGATAGTACTGGCGAAAAAATTCCTTTTGTGTCCGTAGGAATCACTCGAGTTATTCTCTTGTTCCGCAAGATTTCGAATATTCATTTTTGATTTAAACTTCATACGAAATGGTTGCTCAAAATTCATCTGATTTCCCTATTTTTTGAGGACATGCAAGACAGCGTGGAAGAGGTTTTGGAGCTCTTGCACAATATCTTGGGAGAACTGCAATCCCTTTTATTAAAAAGTATATGGTCCAAGCTGCGAAAAGATTTGGGGCAGATTTGTTTGAAATCGCTGCTCCAGAGATTGGGGAAGTTGTTAGTGGACGTAGAAAACTCAAAACATTTGCAAAAGATGTGGGAACAAAAACAGTTCGGAAACAATTGGGATGTGGAAAAAAGAAATCTAAGCGTAGAACTGCTAGAACCAGATCCATTTCTCGAAAAAGTAGATCAAAAAACAGTCGCTCTCGCAAAGACATTTTTGACAATATAAAATGAGTGTAAACCAAAGTCATTTTCGGTACGGGGTTTTTACAAATTCTTCATTGGAGATTTTTGATAAAGTCCCAGTTTTGGAAACAATTATGTCATCTTACACACAAGAAGTATTCCCCAGTAATTCTTTGGATGAAAGCAGTATTGAGTTTGATATTGAAACGGATCGTAATATCTACTTGGATATGCGTGATACCCATCTTAGCTTAAAGCTTCAACTATTCAAGGGAAGATTGTTTGATGCTTCCAAAAAAGAAAAAGCAGAACATAAAGCAAAATCGGAGGAAGATTCAGATAAGGAACCACAAACTTACTTAACTTATGTAAACAATCTACTACATTCTCTATTCTCCAACTGTAAAATTTATTTTAACAATACAATGGTTTACAATGCCAATGGGTTATATCCTCATAAGGCACAGATATCGAACGAATTCAACTCGTCAGCAGTGAGCAATAAAGGAATACTTGCTTGTCATGGATACAGTTTTGTAGAATATCCTGATGAATTTGATATGCATCCATTCACTGACAGAGCAAATTCCTTGGGAACAGGGATAACTTTTTCATTCTATGGGAGGCTCGCCATTGATTTGTTTACTTGCGAAAAATTGTTGCTACCAAAAACCAAAGTTCGAATTAAACTTAGTCGAGCTAGACCTAAATTTTACATGTTATCTGATAATTCAAATGTCGGTCTGAAAATTGTTGATTGTTCGTTGTTTACTAGAAGACTTTTAGTCGCTGAACCTAATCATCAATACTTGCAATGGAACCTGCTCAATATAATTACATGGAAACTATAGCAAGAATCTTTATCATTCTATCTCGTCAAAACCAATTCATACAAGAAAATATATTCAATAACGCTCCAATAAGAAGAGTAGCTGTTGCAATGAATACAAATTCAGCTGTTGCAGGATCTTTTCATAAAAACCCTTTCAGCTATCAGCAATTTCATTTAAGAGAACTTAGATTTATTCGGGGTGGAAGAGCAATTGTTTCATTAGATACAACTTCTCCTTGTCGACCTTATGTTACAACAATGAAAGCAATGCATTTTAACGAAGATTTCCCAGCTCTTCCTATGGAAGATTTTCAAAATCACTATATTCTAGTTTTTGACTTGACTTCACTACAGGATGCAGCTGAACAGTTGCATTATCCAGAACTTAGTGGAGAAAACTTGAGATTAGAAATGTTTTTCCAGTTTCCCTTGGAGCAAGTAACGGAAGTGATAGTCTTGGGAGAAAGACTATCAAATGTTCAAATTGACAAATTCGGAACAGTTGCTAAAAATGTTTAGTTTTTTTGAGTTTTCGTGTTCTTTCAAAAATGTTGTAATTTTTTTGGGACTTTTCATTGTTATTGTCTCTGTACTATCTATTTTGTTTTTCTTCAGACCTAAATCTCCAGACAAAGCAGATAATGAATGCTGTTTAATTGAAAATCCAAGAAAATTCTTCAACCGAGACTGTGAACCAGTGTTCAATAACCTTTGTCCAGTTCATAAGTTTTGTGTATGGGACTTTGTTGATTCAATACCTAAATGCGAGTAAGTCAATAACTTTAGGTTTTTCCACCCTAAATTACAATATCAAACTTTCTAATTCTTTGTTTTAGATGTAAATCAGCTGCAAACAGTTGCAAAGATGGATAATTTTTCACTTCTGCAAATTCTTGAAAGAATTCCTGAACTCAGGTTTAAGTACATGGGATCTTACCCTCTGATAAAGTACCTCAACTGACAAAAAACTCATTTGCAATTGTTAACTCAGCTCCAAGCAATGATGGAGGGGAACACTGGATCATGATAGCTCGATTGGACAAAACTTACTATTTTGCTGATTCTTTGGGTCGAAAAAGAACAGCTTATTTCTTTCTAACAAAAAATATCGGCGAATGGTTCCTCGAAAGCTACAAAAAACTGTTAATTTGTGTGGATTTTACGCAATTTATTCAGCATTTCTTCTTTTTAAATTCTATCAGACAAACTTGAATAATATTCATGATGTGCATGTTTTGAATTTTACAAGTAATTTTATGTAAATGTGTAACTTTTTTATTTGTAAGTGTAAATTATGGCAGTAAGGTTACTATACGATGCAGTGATTTATATATTTTCATTGTAATTTAATTTTTTTCTGAAAAACTTGACTTTTCGAACTTTTCGATTTTCCAGATAAATAACAGTTATTGATCCCAAATTTTGTTTTTTTTTTGCTTGAATAGTTTACTGTAGCAACTAAACAAGGGAGCCTTGAGGAAGACATTCACAATTTTTATTGTAATAACCAGACGGTATCAGTTCTAATTTCATCTCTGCCAGCAAACTGTTCGTTCAATTGATACTATTTTCCTCCTAAATTCTCCAGTTCTGACTAAACTTTCTTGAAAGTGTGTTCAATAGCAAAAACATGTATTAAACAGAAAGCAGGAATAACCTTAAAACATAGAAAAATTCAACGGAAAATCATGAAAAGTATGTTGCAGAAGCAACAGAGAGATAATCATCAGTTATGAAGAAGATTTTGTTGAATTTGAGCCAATATCGAATGAACTTTTAAGAAACATTTATCCCATTTTACACAATTTTAGCAATAAACTGTTCATTTTTATCAATAATCTGAAATTTCCAATTTTTAACATGAAAAATTTCTCATAAGTTGTAATTTTTGTACAAATTTGGGTAATTCAATGAGAAAAAAATGAGGAGGAGTTTAATCATGGAGTTTGATATAGAAACTTCATGGAATATTGCTCTTAATGTTCATTTGAATTGAGGTTCCTGTTAAAATGCTCCCTGAACTGGACAAAAAAACCAGTTAATAAACAAAATAAAATATTCAAAATAGTAAAAACTTTGGGTAAATTTGATTAATTTTTACTTTACCTTCTCAAAAATTACGATTAATTTCACTGTTTTCCGAAACTTTCAATATTGGTTCTGCTATTATGAGCTTTCTTTTTAGTGTTAGAGCATCGTATTTTTTTTTCATTCAAAATTTTGTATCTTTGTCTCAACATAATACCAATTAAAATACAGTCTTAGCTTATTTTTAAAATCTATACTTAAAAGTATGTTTAAAATTAGATCAAAAGCAGCAATACATTATCCAAAATTATGAAATTTCTGCATTTTTTTCCAAATACTTGAAATTTTTGCAATTTTTTCCAAATATTCGAAATTTTTGCAATTTTTTCCAAATACTTGAAAATTTTTGCATTTTTTTTCTCAAAAAATTTGATTTTTGCCGAAGTCTCTGTAGTCTTCAATTAGATAGAAAGTAAGATTATCTAATAAATTAGGTTAAATAATAGTTAATCTTATCGTGTTTTGATTTTTTTTGAAAATGTTTTCAAGAAAATTCCAAGTTTTTGCACAAAAACTCTTACCATTGACTTACCAAGCACCAAAAAATTAAATACATAACCTTAATTCTACAATCTACACGAAATTAATTGTTCCCATTTAGGTAACGCGCGCCAAAAACTTTGCGAAAAAAATAAACATTTCCACACAAAAACCAAAAAAAATACGTTTTTCTTACCATTACCATCACACTGAAACCTTACCATTGGTATTCCCTATCCTAATACATTGTAGACTCTATACCCAATCTTAACACATAGCATGGCGGACCGGAAATTTATAACGTATCTTAATACATGCGGTCCGCCATGCACCCCCCCCCCCCCCCCCCCCCACGTAACCTCCAACATCTACTACTGATCCCCTCGACTTCACGATACGTTTTTTTTCGCTCTTAACTAGGTTAAAAAATTAAATCATGTTTTTCCCTTCCGGCTCCTAGATAAGGGCATAGCTTAGAGCATCCGCTCGGCACAGGGTGCTTGGTTAACGGGTCTGCCCATTAGCATGTTAAAAAAATAACACACAAGACCGCCATTAAAAAAATATGTAACATTAGCCCGGAAGTACATACTGAAGGAAAATAAAGCTTGGTTTTAAAACGACTGCCTAGCGCCTAAAAACAGCTTCACATGCTTTTAACCGTCTCTACCCAAGCCAGTTCAATGTGTGGTCCATTAATATCAAATCGACAGAGTCGTAACATCTTAAAGGCTATGGGCCAGACCGGGCAAATTAACATAGCTACATGCAAAAATAGTGAACTCATGGCTGGGTCTCAGTATCCCCAGACCACGAGGTCACTCTTAAAAACAGGGCTGATAATTAATTATCACATTATTATTATTTTTGTTTAGTAGATAAAACTCATCATATCCATCGGATATTGATCAAGCCTTTCCCACAACTTCTAGCTTCTCATGTTCTGAAAAGTGAATTAGATGTTAAATAAATTCAGCTCAAGGCATTTTGGGAAGCTAAAAGTTGTTAAAATTAAGTATTTACTGCCTTTCCCAACTGCTCCAAATAACAATACGTTGCTGACTTGCTTTTCAAGCCATTCTGGTCGAATGTCAAAAAAGTTAGGATGTCTTTTAACCTATTTGTTGCGAAAAAAATTTATGAAGTAAAAGTGTTATGTTCAATGTTTGTGCCTGTTTGTCGAGCGCCCTTTGAGGTATTTTGGAGAAGGTCTGTCAAGTAGGTACTCTGTCTGGAGGAAGGAGTTCCTGGCCTGGCGAGTCTGGTGGCGCGCCGCTGGAGCTTCTGAGCTTGCTTGAGATTGTTTTTTATATGCGAGTTTTAGAGATATTATAGTTTTCTTTAAATTGATTTTGTATTTTTTTTTTCATTTATAAAATGCAACCCTGTGATTATGGTAGTTGTCCCCTAGTGTCCACTCCATTTCCGTTTGTAAGCCTTACGCCGCGCCGTTATGATGAGGAAAAACAACAAAGAGTGTACAAGCGAAGAGTGATTAAAACCCTACAGATTTTTATTTTGCTATAACATATAACTCTTAGCGGCTCTAGGAAGATCCGATGGTTTCAACATCCTATCTGTGTCAAAAAGAAATCTTTCCAAAAATTCTTCAATTGGTAATCAATTAGCTTTAGCAAGTTATATAAATACAGCCATTTCTAATGCTCGAGTACTTCAAGAGCGTACCTAAGGACTCGCGGGTTCCCTTGGCAGAAATTTTTTCGGATAAACTGAATGACTTTTTTTACAAGGCAGAAAGTTTTATTCATTGTCAGCGTTTTCTGACGTCCTTCTTGTTTTTTCATTAACACTCAAAAGAAGCGGTCGTAAGTAAACGATAGCTATCAGCTCTTCAATTCTTAAAAAAAACAGGAAGCAACATTTTTTTACTGCCTGAACCCCTTACCGAAAAGTCAAGCCCACCCCAGACAGATTTCGAACAGAGTTTAAAGCTCAACAGCAGCAAACTCAATGAGGGAACTATGAAAGGAGGGATAACGCTGGCTGACCGCTTCAAATGACAAGACCGCACCTTTACGTGTCCTAACTATGAGAAATTGGTATCTAGGCACCCAAAAAGAGCTGATTTAAAAACCGGGAAAACCCAGAAAAGGTCGATGGCTTTTTTTGTATTTGAGTTTGAGATTACATTTATGATTTTTCCAAATAGTTCGGGAGCCGCTCAGGATAAGCCTATACCCCAAGTTTTTAAATACCTTATTGGTTATTCGTTCGACAATGAGTGGCTCAATTTCTTGAAAAAGTTCCTAAACCATATGGGAGAAGATAAAAAACCCGAACAGTTAAGACCTTTCCTTTTTTTGGAGCAAAATTTATCGGCCTCATAAAAAAGATGGAGGCTTGCTACCGTTTGTCATCAGCAGCACGCTCAATGCATCGCGTCCTAATGCGCGGGAAGCAAGACTCCCGTAGAACGGGGGGATTTTCAGGGAGGATGTGGTACCGAGGAGCTGAAATTGCTGCTAATTTCTTTCAATTGCTTAACAGAGAAACTCTGCTGAATCACGTTTTCCCAACCAATCGGAGTTGTTTAAATGTAGTTTCTACCAGCGACTTGAACTTTGACATACTTTTCTTCCTCCAACATAATATCTTCCTCCAACAAAAGTGTGATCACTGTTGTTTTTCCTCCAACAAAAGTATGATGAGGAAAAACAACAAAGAGTGTACAAGCGAAGAGTGATTAAAACCCTACTGATTTTTATTTTGCTATAACATGTAACTCTTAGCGGCTCTAAGAAGATCCGATGGTTTCAACATCCTATGTGTGTCAAAATGAAATCTTTCAAAAATTCTTCAATTGGTAACCAATTAGCTTCAAAAAATTATGTAAATACAGCCATTTCTAATGTTCGAGTACTTCAAGAGCGTACCTAAGGACTCGCGGGTTCCCTTGGCAGATAGTCTTTCGGATAAACTGAATGAATTTTTCTACAAGGCAGAACATTTTATTCATTGTCAGCGTTTTCTGACGTACTTCTTTTTTTTCAATAAAACTCAAAAAACCGATCGTAAGCAAACAGCAGCTATCAGCTCTTCAATACACAAAAAAAAACAGAAACCAACATTTTTTTACTGCCTGAACCCCTTACCGAAGAGTCAAGCCCACCCTAGACAGATCTCGATCAGAGATTAAAATCATCAGCAGCAAACTCAATGAGGGAACTATAAATGGAGGGATAACGCTGGCTGACCGCTTCAAATGACAAGACCGCACCTTTTCGTGTCCTAACTATAAGAAATTGGTATCTAGGCACCCGGAAAGAGCTGATTTAAAAACCGGGAAAATCCGGAAAAGGTCGATAGCTTTTTTGTATATGAGTTTGAGATTACATTTATAATTTTTCCAAATGGTTCGGGAGCCGCTCAGGATAAGATTATACCCCAAGTTTTTAAATACCTTATTGTTAGTTCATTCGACAATGAGGGGCTCAATTTCTTGAAAAAGTTCCTAAACGATATGGGAGAAGATAAAAAACCCAAACAGCAAAGAACTTTCCTTTTTTTGGAGCAAAATTTATCGCCCTCATAAAAAAGATGGAGGCTTGCTACCGTTTGCCATCACCAACACGCTCAATGCATCACGTCCTAATGCGCGGGAAGCAAGGCTCTCGTAGAACGGGGGGATTTTCAGGAAGGATGTGGTACCGAGGAGCTGAAATTGCTGCTAATTTCTTTCAATTGCTTAACAGAGAAACTCTGCTGAATCACGTTTTCCGAACCAACCGGAGTTGTTTAAATGTAATTTCTACCAGCGACTTGAACTTCGATATACTTTTCTTCCTCCGACATAATGTCTTCCTCCAACATAAATGTGATCATTATGTCGGAGGAAAAAACACAACAAGGTGACCTTGAGGCTCAACCGCTGTTTGCTGAAGCATTACAGGCGCTAATAAAAAAAAATTTTGAATCCAAAAAGAATCCTTGGTTTTATGATGATAGAAACCTAGCCGACGACTGTGTTTTTTTAGTACTCCAAGATCATAAAAACATGCTGAATTAGGAAAAAGCCAAGGGCTTAAGCTTAAATTCAAGAAAATGTTAGCTTTATTTTCTAGGAAAAAAGTTGGTTAGGGTGTGTCTTCCGGATGCCTACTATCTTAACCTGCTTTTCTAGCCTCAGCAGTAGGAGCAAAAACCAATGGTAGGAGCAAATTGCCTCAGCAGTAGGAAAAAATTGTGAAACACACAGATGCGTTTGCGGAAAATAATGTAACCGGAGATGAACGGCATGAAATATCTTGTCTGCAAAGTTTGAAGAGATTCTCTTGGCATTCAAATTTGATTGCCCATTTTAAACAAAGTTTCGCCTCCACTCATACTTCTTCTGTCTGTTTTAGAGCAACAGAACTTCCGCAGGACAGATCAGAAGCGACCAGACGGTTTAATGATCGTCCCATGGGACGTTGTAGGCAGCTCCTGTGGTATGTAACTGTAGTTGACACCGTAGACCCTAGTAGAAAAAGCGCAGGCTCGGTTTGTAGCCTCGGAACGGCGTAGGCCAGGTGGAACATCGGAAATCTGACAAATAAAGAGACTTAATTAAGAATGGTATTTTTTCAACCGGTTGCTGTTGAATTTCAGGGTTGCCGCCAGATCTAGCACAAAGAATTTTCTAACAAAAAAAATTTGCAAGAGCTTGAGCACAAGTACCGAGTAACTCTGTCAAGTAGTTACTCTGTCTGGAGGAAGGAATTCCTGGCCTGGGGAGTCTGGTGGCTCGCCGCTGGAGCTTCTGAGCTTGGTTGAGATTGTTCTTTATATGCGAGTTTTAGAGATTTTATAGTTTTTTTCAAATTGATTTTCTAATTTTTTTTTTCATTTATAAAATGCAACCCTGTGATTATAGTAGTTGTCCCCTTGTGTCCCCTCTATTTCCGTTTGTAAGCCTAACGCCGCGCCGTTATGTTGAGGAAAAACAACAAAGAGTGTACAAGCGAAGAGTGATTAAAACCCTACTGATTTTTATTTTGCTATAACATCTAACTCTTAGCGGCTCTAAGAAGATCCGATGGTTTCATTATCCTATGTGTGTCAAAAGGAAATCCTTCAAAAATTCTTCAATTGGTAATCCATTAGCTTTAAAAAATTATGTAAATACAGCCATTTCTAAAGTTCGAGTACTTCAGGAGCGTACCTAAGGACTCGCGGGTTCCCTTGGCAGATAGTCTTTCGGATAAACTGAATGAATTTTTCTACAATGCAGAACATTTTATTCATTGTCAGCGTTTTCTGACGTCCTTCTTGTTTTTTCATTATAACTCAAAAGAAACGGTTGTAAGCAAACGGCAGCTATCAGCTCTTCAATACACAAAAAAAAGAGAAACCAACATTTTTTTACTGTCTGAACCCCTTACCGAAGAGTCAAGCCCACCCTAGACATATCTCGAACAGAGACTAAAGCTCATCAGCAGCAAACTCAATGAGGGAACTATAAAAGGATGGATAACGCTGGCTGACCGCTTCAAATGACAAGACCGCACCTTTTCGTGTCCTAACTAAGGGAAATGGGTATCCCTTACGCTGTGACAAGATGAAGAAAAAGAACAAAGAATATTTAAGCAAAGACTGTTAAAAACTTTCAGGACTGACAAAATGGATTGGATGTTATTAATGCTCTAATTGATAGCATACCAGTTGTGTTTATACTTATCTGAGCGATTTCAAGAAATCTTTTTTATTCTTGTTGTAATTTCCTTCATGTGTTGATTTCAAATCTGTTAAAAAAGCAACAATAGGTAATGATTAAGTAACAGACAGTTGTGTTAAAAGGGCGACCCAAATAATGGAGTACTCAGGAGAGTACTACGAGACTGCGTGTTCCCTTGGCTAAATTTTTTAAGGTCTGTTTCAGGGCATAAGATAACAAACGGTCGCTTCGGATTGGTCCTTTAGAGGTGTAGTGGCACTTAAGCAGAAGTTTTTTTGAGAAAACAAGAAAGAACCTGCATTATGAGGGCATTCAATTTTGCAAGCTTAAAGAACCTGACTGATCTTTTGCGATAAGAAAGCCATGCTAACCAGATTTGTTTTTGTCTCCTCTTTGCACGCATTTGGGACATTTGCAGTCTTTGAAGCCTATTCGAACACATATCAGAACTCTGAGGTGTTAGTTCGAGAATTTTAAGCCTTGATTTCAGTTTTTTCACTCTATTTTTTGGTCCAAAGTTGGTTTGATAACGAAAACAAAGTGTCTGCTCCCTTCTCCTGAAGTCTTTGTCGTTTTGATGCTCAGCTTAAGTTTCTTGATGCGAAGAGCTTCCAATGAAAGAAATTTTACTGGGTTGTTCGCCTGATCAGTTTTCTTCCAAATCAACTTTGCATTGGTTGCATCCTCCCCGCAATGCCATATGTTAATATTTTTGTGTGCCCTCGTTTTTGTGAAATTTAGAAAGTTTGTCATATCGAAAACATGAAAACTAAAGCGTTTAAAAAATTACCATATCTCAAAAATTCAACAGCAAACAAAGCCAAGTAATTTTCACATAACAACTATTAATTTTGAATGGTGGATAAGCTTGTTTTGTTTGGAACCTTTTGTTTGATGTTTCATTGACTGTAGAACATTTTCAAACAAATGTTTTGACTTAAAAACTAACATATTTCCAAAAATTTTCGAATTCAGAATCCAAGATTTTTCTTCTTTGGATCATTAACATTGATTGCAAAATGAACATGTTCACAGATAAACCCTGAAATTTTTTCTAAATAAAACCGTTCCAAAGGTTGCCACCACGTCTTTTCTAGGAATACAAACAATTGCTCAATGCTACAGTTAATTTTTTCTCTGCTAAAAAATCGAGATCTTCTTGTTTTTTTCTATCCAATTAACTTACTTTTTAGTGAAACTTGCTTCTTGAAACAATTTTAAAATTTAACTGCCATTGTGTTGAGATATATGTTTTTTTTCTAGACTCATAAAGAAAAATCTGAAGCGTGTATTCAAATAGTTTTAGAAATGACCTAAAACTAAATCAAGGCGTAGTTTTTTTCTTTCAATTTGACTACCCTACAACAAAAACTTTTGAACAAAAACAGTTTCGTTTATGATTTTAATACACTTGTCTACGCAAAATCGACCTTTATTTGCCAACTCTGATTCATGAATAATTTTTAGCGAAACTACATGCTGAAAGATAGTGCTTACTCTTAAAAACTAAAATACCACTGAATGAAAATGAACGTATCAAAACTGAAGTGGAGTTATAGAAAAATTTTAAATTTTTCTTCGGAAAACGATCACTGGCCCGTTTTAGAATCTGAGCACAACTGAAGTACAAAAGAAAATTGAAAAGGATGCCGTGCCCAAAGTTTTGAGGGGTAAAAATCATGTGTACTTAATTAAAAAGGAAAAATTGTCAACAGACAGCAATGGAAATAAAATCAGTACACAGGAAGTTGATCAGGCCCAGTGATGAGGAAATCAGAATTAATTAAAGGCAAATAGAGTACACAGTTCGCTAAAATTTCAGAGAGACTCGGTCCATCCCTGAATATCGGTTTGAGAGCCTCTGCTCATGAGAACCCTGATCATGCCTCAACATTAAGGAAATCAGAATCATTTGATGAGAAATAAAGTACGCTGCATCACCAAAGCACAAAATTTGTAAACGTACTGAAATCACAGAACCGCTCATCGCCAACTTGCGTGATCTTAAATTCAAGCTGGCTTTAAATTTGTTTGGTCGAGAAGGAAATTCTATTTATTTTATAAGAGTTATTCAACATTGGACTACAGAAATTGAACAACACAAAACAAAGGACACACCAGCAGGCCCACATATTCAACAGTGTGTTGAAGACACGACCACTGTACAGTGGATTTAAAAGATAACAGATCAGTCGAACAACGCAATGAAACTCCTAATATTGCAAGCACAGCGAATCACGAAACTAAGGCCGGGATCAACACATGGAAGATTTGAGGAACAGGGATCTGACACTTGAATTTTATAACAAAAATCAAGAGTAAAAAAATTTAGAACTTTCCACCAAATAAAATATGTTAAATTTGAATCGTGGTTAAATTTTTTTGTTCAGACGTTTTTTCTTTTCTTTCATGATGCTTCAATATCTTTAGATAATTTTATTACAAGTTTAGAGAGCTGACTATTAGCATCAAAAACGTTCGAATTCATAGTAAAATAATTTTTGTTATTTGAATCGCTAACATTGATTGCAAAAGGATTTTTTTCTGGGGTTATCCCTAAAAATTTTTTTTAGAAGGTTCCATAATCTTAAATTTAACCTTCGCTCTTTCAAAATTCAAGTTCTTCATGATGATTAGTTTAGTCAAGTAACTTACTTTACTCCAATTCCTAGCGGATCAGAGGTTGTTTGGGTTGTAGTTTGTTCTTAAGTGATTTTGTGTGGTGTATTATATCTTGGGTTTTGATAATGTCTTACTGAATTCTGAATTGTTTTGATTTGGTGATTTAGCAAAAAAAAACCATGATCACTTTTTTTTACGTGTTGTTCCTACTTCTAGAATGTTATAACTTTCTCGTTTTCTGTTATTATCGTTTTTTGTTTTCCCAGATAAAATTTGAATTTTTTTTCGAATGGTTTTTTTAAGAATTTCAATTGGGAATGTTTGAAAAATTTCTAGAACGTTTATTAGTGTAGTTTTTGTTTGGTTGCTTGAGTATGGTTGATTTCTATGATACTTTGGATAATTACTTCTGTTTGAGTTTGATCTTGAATAGTTATTTCTGTATTGTCTCATTCGGCTATTGGAATAGCTATATGTGTTTTGTGTATTATAATTTTTAAATTTTTTATATCCGAAGATCTTCCCCAAGAGTTATATTTATATGGAGACTGTGATCTTTTGTCATTTTAATTGGGTGGAAGTGGTTGTCCTGAAAAATTTTTAAATTGAAAATTATGTCTTGGTGAGTTTTGGTCTTTTTTTCAGGTATTAATAAAAAAAATGATTGGGTTTTTTTTTTAGATTCACGTTTTGATGGTTGATCTGAATAAGTTTTATCGAATTGATAATAATTACACACTAATAATTACACCATTTTTGTATAAGAGTTTTTCTTTAAAATTTGGGGTTTTCTCATAAATTTTAGGTACTTGTGTATTATTTTCCCGCCAATTCATTGTCTGAATCTTGTATATTTTTTTATGTGAGTTAGTGGTAAATTCGAAACATACTGAAGTTTACTGTTTCTTCTAATTTTATTGTGATTTGTGCTTGTTCAAACTTGTGATTATATTTTCTAAATTTGATGTCTGGTTTAACGAAGGATAAGGGATGTGATGCTTTTCTCTTTATTGTTATTTTTCTTAATTAAAGTGGTAGAGTCATAATTAAGATTTCGATCAGTTTGGTGTTTTTGTAATCATGTGAAGTCAAAGTATTTGTTTTTGTACTAATGTTTCTGTTCTTTCAGCGAGTTCTTTAATCGCTTCGTATGGTTGTCTGCGGTATACATTACATAAAAGTCTTTGATGTTGTTAATTTCACTCTGAGTCAAACATTTTTCGAAAATTCCCGAGTGAAAAGTTTCCAAACTAATTTATTTTCTATAAATAAAATTAGATTTTTTTTGAATTGCTCCGCCGAGTGTGCTTTGTATCCGAGCTGTGCGTCTATGGATCCACATTTGTTGAAAAGGTGTTTAGAGGTGTTTACTTTTATGAAGCGGATCAACGTATCATATCTAAGTTATTCTTCTCTCTTGGTACCAAGGGCAGAAAACGTTTTCTTCTAAATTAACCACATGCGCACCTTAGTGCTTTTTCAATCAAAGAAAAGAGAAGAACTATATCGAATAATGACTACAAATTTACAATTCTGAACGTGAGAATCTGGAAGAATTTTTCTTAAGTCTGACGGGCCAGGCAGCCCTGTGTGGTCGGACGGTAGCGCATGAGAAATAAGTCGTGAAGGACACTTTTATAGTCCAGATGCGCTTTAAAGACATCCAACCGGAGTTGCGTACTCTATCTGGCAGTACTCCCGATGAGACTCTGAATTCTGCTCTATTGCAGGAAAAAGGTACACAACCGGCCTCAAGTTTGCAAAAGAAGCTGGAAAATTCGGCACCAGCGGGCATTTCATCCCATCACGGGTCAGTTTCCTAGCAAAACCTTCGGATAAAACAAGAACCCACTTTTTCTGTCCAAAGTAAGAAATTATTGAAATGAATCAGCCGGGCATAATTAAATTCTAATTGTCCCAGAGGAGGAACCCCCAAAGATGTAAAACAGTGTTTTTTCTGTTGGAATAAGTTCACATCGAATCACAAACAGAATTGTCCGGCAAGCAATGTGACGTGCAGGAATTGTAGAAAGAAGAACTATTTGGCAAAATGTTGCAACTCCAAAAGCAACGCTAACGTTGATACTGAATCGGATATGACAGTCAAGGAAGCTTGTAAATTCAAAACTTCTGATAGTGAGTCTGAATTTGCTGTTTTTGCCGTTGAGAGGATTTCCTGAACCGCAGTTCCAATTCCTCCAGTTGCCGCCTCCGTGAAACAGTTGGAAGTGATAAGCGGGGCAACGGTTAAATTACTTTGTATTCAAATTATCTTAAATTGCAATAAAACATTCTTCGTTTCAAAGCACAATTGACACAGGCAGTCCAGCTTCGTTTGAGAACAGAAAAACAGCGGATTTCATCGTTAATTTGGTACTTTCAGTTTTTATTCTAGATGATAACGAAAGGCCAGTTGATCCGGTGTAAGTCGGTGATCCGGTATATTATAATCGGAGAAGGATTGAACTTTTCTACCCTCTGGTAGTCGATGTGCATCTTAAGGCTGGAGTGTAAAATCGCCAATTTCCTGGTATTGGAGAACTGCACCAGATGTCTGCTCGGTTTGGACCTTCAAGTTAGATCGCCAAGCCAACTGGTGGGCATAATTTCCCAGTCGCGACAGAATGACACAACGGAATTCTGGAGATCGCATTATCAGGAGAAATTTGGTCATGTTTTTAAACGTTTATGAAGAGCAAAGAACCACCAAGTCTTCTCTACGTTTAAAAAACCTCTTACTATCCTCTTTCTATCCAAGAAAAAGGGCGCCGAGTTCCAGTTACTATCCAGGAGAAAGAAGGAGAAGAAATCCGTAAATTTATTCAGAAAGGACACATTGTAAAGTGTACAAGATTCAACACAGATGAATGAAGAAAAAATTGCCATGCTTCAAGCTATCCATTGAGAGTTCGAATAGTATCTGTCTCAAGCACGGATGTGCGTTATGGCAATTACCGAGGATAAAACTTTAAGAAAACAGTATCAACATAGTTCAGGAAGCGCATATAAAACTATATTTAGTCTGCTGATTCGAAAGTGTTGAAAATCTAGATGTACACATCGATGCAGCGGTACCGTCAGCAGTTTCGAAATCACCAGGAAAACACATATTTTTTTGCGTATAAGAAGTTTGTAGAACCTCAGAACTTTGTATTGTCTCCAACTTGGTTGGACGGTCTCCTGAGAAGAAAAGGCTTTAACTGCTAGTTTACATGTAATGTTTTCTAAAAAAGAAATCGAATGATTTTCGTTGCTGAGAAAAAAACTATATAAGCAAGCATGGGTTAACTCGATGACTTCAAAGTGCACCAAATCCCAGTTGATCATAGCCTTCAAGCAGTATAATATACTGAGTGAGGAGCACTGAGTCCATAGAATTTTATGTTTTTATGTGATTTAAATAATAAGGTTTCATCTAAAAACTGATTGATTTCTGTGTTTTTGATGAGCTGAGAGGCGTTGTGGAGTGTTATGAGGGACCGGCAATTGACTCGATCTGTTGCCGGCTGGTTAGAAGGGTGACTTTGCTCTGGATATCCCGGAGGCAGACAAGGCGATGTTGGCCCTAACTCACATAGTGGGATACGAAAACCATGGTTATGGCTACCTAGAAATCTAGATGGTGGCAGCGGGTAGTGCAAGCTCCTTCCACCGCAAATAACACGCAGATAAACGGCATACGCATAGTGGTATGGAAGAACCACACACTGGTATCGATGCTGAGTGTGTATACTACCCCCGATACTTGACGGAATGGTATATATTTGTGTCGAAAAGCTTGAGGGCATAAAAACACACAGCGTTTTAACATGGGGATAGGAGTGGATCTTGCTCGATCCTGGTGTATGCCCAAATTTAAAAAATCTTGCCAAAATGAAGAAATAGTTGAAGCTGTATCTCTATTGTTGAGCGTTCAAAACTCCTTCAATGGCT
Organism: Symsagittifera roscoffensis; assembly: GCF_963678635.1. Taxonomy (NCBI): domain Eukaryota; kingdom Metazoa; phylum Xenacoelomorpha; order Acoela; family Convolutidae; genus Symsagittifera; species Symsagittifera roscoffensis. Next base: position 49,892,006 of record NC_087066.1, read on the forward strand.
TTAGATCGAGTGGTGTTTTGAGTTGAAACTGTATTCCAGATCAGCAAGACTTTTTTTGTACATCGTTTTTACTCGATGATATCTTTTGGGTTCAGACGAGATCTTTTCAATCTGAAAAAAGCACTCTCTGGTCGTCGAACTCTAAAACTAACGCATAGTATTGGATAAAAAATTATGGATATCACGCAGCCGACATCTTGGCAAGGACTACAGGTGGTGCTATTTCAATCCACAACAAATCAAATGCGGACAAACCGCAAAACATATTGGCAGAATCACACGCTCGATTCTGAGGGCATATTTATCACAAAGCAGTTGGCGCATAAAGAGCACACATCATTCTAACAATGAAATAAAGTCTGCAAAAATACACAGAGCATTTTTCAAAAATGACAAGTTCAAACAGAAGAAAAAATCCAAAAACTGCTCTATTGGGCTTAGGTATGGAGTGATCTCTAAAGATTTTGAGTAGCAAGTTGGGCAAAAAGAGGTCTTGCTCATATCTTGTTGAAAACCTGAAAAATTCTTGCAATGTTTGAATATGTCACTCATTTTCACACTTTGCGAGTTGAACATGTTTCTCTGCAATTTTGAGCAATCAAAACTCCTTCAATAGTTTTTCGATCGATGTCTGTTTTGACCTGAAATTGTTCATCAGATTATCAAGCTACTTCTTGCAGATCGTTCTTACTCGATGATACTTTTTGGGTTCAGACAAGAGTTTTCCAGTCTGTACACAAGCCCTCTCCGACCGTCGGACTCTGAAGCTAAATGACCCTCGATCGGATGATCGTGTTATCCGTACAGATATAATGGATATCTATCAAGAACTGATTTAAACTAAAACATTATAACATTAAATCTAATCATGATACTGAAACATACGTACTTAAAACTTAATATTGATATTGATACTAAACATACGTACTTATGTAAAGCTAAACATATAGATGTGTGATTTAATTAAGCACCTATTATAACTAATGCCATATTCAATAGCTATTTAAGAGTCTCTGTTTCTCTCATGATTTCGAAGTCAGATTCGAATAACTTTACCAATTGAATTTAAGTTGTTAACAGATTCTTCTTATCTCTCTTAACCATAGTTTATGACTCCTCTCTCATTTGGTATCATACAATAATACCTACTTTCCATGGGTGTAACAGATCGCAAGAACTGCTTTTGTTCAAACATTCCTTCTCTAACTGAACGCACTCCTTGCCCATTCTAATCGCGTTTTTGTTCCGACTTTCGATACGAAAGTAACGGAATATTTGTGCTCGGGGTGGGTTTTTTTTTCTTCAGACAAATTTCGACTTTTTAACTAGCCATTTTTGACGGAATTTTTTTATATCATTCGAAAGCTATTGTTGTCCTGAGCTCAAATTTGAAAAGATATTTCACCTGTGATCATTTTTCATAAAGTTATGGGGGTTTAAAGATTGCCATTTTGGCCAATTTGGGACAATTAACGCGCGATATATTTCGCGCTATTAACGCGCAAGCGGAGATTTAATCCGTCTTAAAATCTTTCCAAATTGGTTGAAAGAAGCTTATTTTCCATAATTGATTTGTTACAAGGAGCTAAATTTATCTTTTTGTACTTTATATGGCGTGTGGGGTGATGATTTTCATAAAAAAACTTCAAATTTTAGAATTTTTCTTTTTTATGTTTTTACTTTTAATTTTTTGATGTTTTTACTGCTCTATAAAACCTTAAAAGGCAGTCGAAACCTTCAGGGCTTCGCCCTGATACGAGCAGTTTTGTTACTTTTACGCTGAGGTTGATACAGTTGACGACAACGTATACCATTCAATAGCTACAAAGAATTCTTCTTACTGTTTTGTAGTAAAAATGTACTCCTCTCTCATTTTACTTACAACTTCGAAAAAAAGTTCCACTAACATCAAAATTCAATCGCGGTTGATTTACAATTTACATTAAACTGATTTGAAGCAGCTATTTCAGGTCAATTCAATCAAATTTTTTCCGAACTTTATTCCAATTTTTTTTGCCGTTGAAATGAAAAACGAAAATTAACAAGAAAAAAATTAGCAATATTAAAGCAATGTATAAAACAAAAAGGCAACATTTTTTCTAGAACAATAAAAAACCAAACTAAAATTGCACAACTTTTTTAATTTGTGTATTTTTCATTCGTGCTTTCCACGAGTGTTTCAAATCAGATTTCGAGATAAGCAAAAAGATGTTTCCTCATTCTCAAAGCGTCTCTCTTCAATTTCAAGTTTGACATGACCAAGTTTATTTGTTGTTCGCTGAGATAATTCTCTCTGTCATCATGCATCCTTTGTTTCATAAACTATCATATCTCTGTAGCCCAGTTAACATTTTTGGTTGCTAAAGTTTAATTGAAACTCATATTAAATGAGTATAAGATAATAATTTTATTTTTAGGTCGACCAAATTGATTTTCTGAGCTTTCCCAAACCATTGTAAAGATCCTAATTTTACCACATTTTCTGCGCTGCAGGCAAATTTTAGAAAAAAGGCGAAAAACGGCGTTTTTAGGCACTTTTTGGAACATTTTGACTCCAAAAAATTGGTCACTCCCCCCTCAAAAATTAGTATATGTTGGCGCCAAAGGCGCCCTAAGAAAAATTTTAAGGCCAATCAGCCTAAAATAGAAATCTCAAAATAGTACAGAGGGGGGCCCTTTGAGTCGGCAGGGGGTCGAATCCCTGGGGAGGGGCCTCCGCCTCCACGCCCCCTCCCTAACCCGGGTTGACCAAAAAAAAGTCATACATTTTTCATATATGGAAAAATGCTAATCATACCTTTTTCATGCAATTCCATAAGTACAGAAAATTGCATGAAAGGTCTATGATTAGTGTTTTTCCATAGATGAAAATTGTATGACTAGCATTTTTCCATGAACCAAAAATATGATTTTTTACATTTTAACTTCTCAAAAATTAAGGTTGTGTTCGTAACCGAACACAAATGACATAAACCTTGGTTACTCAAACGCAGTAACCAAAAGTTTGGCCGTCCTGCATTAAAAACGCATTGGAAACAGCCTGAAATGTATTACTTCTGTCTCACACAAATAATATAAAGAAAGTAACGAACTTTTAAATTTTGGCAAAAATTTTCAAAAGTGATTATTTCTAAATTTTGAATTTTTAAATTACCAGACATTGATCAAGGCATAGAAAAACATGTCATAAAAAAAAGAAGAGTTTTAAGCGTTTTTGAAAAAAGTTATGAGGAGAAAAGAAAAAAAATCCAATATTAGTATATCTAAGACTACGTTATACACACAAAAAGTTAAATTTGCATGCAAATTTTTTTTTTCAAAAATTTTTTATTTGAGTACGAAAATCAATTCGCTGTTGAAAAAAACACAAAACAATTTTGGGGGCAATTTCAAAAATAATTTTGTCGTCGCCATCAAAAAATGCTAGTCATACATTTTCCATATATGGAAATTGTATGATTAGCATTTTTTTGACAAAAAATTTTTCTTTTTTATGTAGTACGATACACCGAATTTTATGCCAAAACAAGAGAAAAGTTTTTTGAAAATTCGACGACACCATGTTAGCAAAATGTATGAAATTTGTATGACTAGTATTTTTTCATAGACTTAGTTTATGGAATTGTATGATTAGCATTTTTGATCTATGGAGGTCAACCCGGGAAATCCGCTACTGATTTCAGGAGCATGTGAACAATCATCCCCCTTCTCGTTCACAACTGGTTTAGGGGGGGAGTGTTCACATCAGATTATTGTGAAATTACTTGTCCTTTGTTTGTTGGTAGGGGGAGGGGGAATGGTTTATTTGGTCGATATAGGTGAATGGGCTGTCATGCTAAAGCTGTACTACAAATGACAGTCTTGAATAAATTCGATTTCGAATTTTTCGAAGTTTATCTCTCGCAATTAGACTGTTCAACAGTTATCAATTTGTTCACGTCCACAAGTCCAAGTCGCTGAATTTTTGCCTCAATCGCCTTCAGTCTATACAAACTAGGCTTCGGGTGTCGCGCCAAAATCCAAGCCACACCTAACTTGAAAGGACCCGACTCTTCACAGTAATACAGCAGCGCAAACTCCGAGTCCACATGCACGATATAAAAATTGGGTGTTTTTTCTTTTGCTTCTTCTGCTGGACCCAGATGGAACACGTGTCTGGTGAGTCGAACAACTGGCTCCGCTTCCAAGTATTTCCCAACAATCTGACCTTTCTTCAAGCCTCGCATCTTCAACACCAATTTCCAACCTAAAACTTTTCGTACGAATATGAACTCAATTTGATTGCATGTCTCTTCGTTTGCTTTTCCTGTCGACTCGGCTGACTTCTTGATTTCGTACCACCGTCCCTTCAACTTATGATGAACTTCGTTATCGGCATTCACAGAAACAGAGCAGACGCCATAGTCCAGATCGGCAATCGCGACCAAAGCCAACTTAAACGCCAGAAAATAGAACAACAGTAATTTATAATTAGTCATTGATAATAAATGATGTGAGGACCAAATTTCATCGAAATTTTAGAAGAACACTTCAAAAAAATTAACTTATGATTTAGACTATTTTAAAAGATGCTTTACAGCTTTAAAGGTAAATAGCACGATGCGTTATTTGAGCTTCGAATACTTCATATTTGAGTAACCTATCAAATATTAAATTTTATAGCACAAAAACTGTTTGAGGTTATATGCCAAAACCACCGAAAGTTTTCAACCAGAGCTTATGAAAAAGCAGAAAAAGGGTTAAGTTTTGAGTTCAGTAAAAATTTTAGGAAATCAAGTTTGAGAGTGGAATCGTTTCCCATTCTACTCCTACTCGACTAAATAAGTCGACAATAGTGACAATTACCATTCGTGTCCTTCTTAACACTTCACAAAGGAGCAGACAGGTTAAATGATATGATGCCTTTGTCCTTCTGATACTTTGAATAACCGGGAATTTAATGCATCTCCGCCACCCTACCCTGATTGCCCAGAGGGTCCTCCCTCTAGTACTATTTTAACAACGTATGTATTTTTGGTCGATCCACCCTGGATTTTTCTGAAGCCGCATTTGGCACCAAAAAACTGGCCTGCGACTCAAAATGGCAAAAAATGAGTCTATTTATTGTTTTTTAGAGAGATCGGAAAATCAGTCTGATCGGCCAAATCGGCCATCGGAAAATTGACAAAAAATTAAAATATGTTTTAGAAATACCCTTGAGAAAATCCTAGATCCGCCCTGATTATCAGTGATGGAGTTGTGACACAGTATCAAATTTGGCAAACAATTACAAATAAATTAAAAAATCTGTTAAATCTTTTATTCAATCGGTTCGTTCAGTTTTTACCAGCTGTTCCATATTTGAACACCACTTATATTCTACTCTTACCTAAAATACATATGGATGAACTGCTCCAAAAAATCCAATTTACTGCGCTGATTGAAGCACGAAAATTGACTGTCAATCTCAGTGAACCGTTGGCAGCTAAAAACATAATTCAAACTCTGAAAGTTAGTTTACTTTGAACAAGAGTAGCAAAAAATTCATACTCTGATTTTTCGCTAAGTTACCGGAATTCATTTGCCGAGGAAACCAGCTTTTTGAGAAAAAGTTTCAAGCCATCAGAAATTATTTAATTCAGAGGAGGATCTAGGATTTTCTCGAGGGGGAATTTTCAAAAAAAAACTCGAAAATTTTGTCGACCAAATTGATTTTTTGAGCTCCTCGAAATCATTATAGAGAGCACATTTTGACAAAACTTTCTGCGCCGCAGTCAGTTTTTTGAAGAAGCAGGCCAAAAAAGGATTTTAAGGACTTTTGGAAACTTTTGACCAAAAAATAGCGTTTTTTCGGCAAGCGCTCCCCTTCAAAATTAGCATATTTTGGTGCCAAAGGCTCAATTAGAAAAATTTTTGGGTCCGTCAGGTAAAAATGGATATCTCAAAAATGTACAAAGAGGGACCCTTTGGGTAGGGAGGGGGTCGAACCCTTGAGGCGGATGCGTCCGCCACTTCGTCTCCTTTTTAATCCGCTGGTGATTTAATTCAAACAGTAAAGCTTACAACTGATTTTTACGGCAACGGGTCTAGTTTTTTTCCATTGTATTTATTTATTTATAATGCAATAGGCATTACAAATTTAAATCACAATGAAGTAACTCAAAAAATCTGAAGGCTTTGATTGAATGCCCCTAAGAATCATTATAAAAATCATTTTAAGGATATCAAATAGAGGCGAAGCTGCGCTTTGCAAACACTTGCCATAACACGACCAAAAAGCAGTGCTATCAAGTGAAATAAGCTTAAAAAAAAGAAATAAACCTCGAATAAGCAAAAACTCAGCTATGTGGCGGAGTCGAATCTGCGACCTATTTCAGTCTTACGCACTAACCACTCAGCCACGGATGCTTAAATTGCACAAAAAATAGCCACCAATAACGCAGCTACCTAAGCTAATAATTTGCCATCTGGATGCAGCAAAAGTAGCACCAAATTCAAACAGACAGAACTTAGAGTTTAATCAATTGAAAAACATAAAGCTAAATTATGTATATTTTATGCTTTTTAAAAAATTGCGAGATACATTGAGTTGGAATTTTCTGAAATCGAGCTCTTTATCCTTGTACTGCTGTTTGAAACAAATATATATATTTTTGGTTCATTTGATGAATTAAAAATGCATCAGATGTGTTAAATTTTAACTAATCAAATGTCAAAGCACTTGTGATATTATACTGCTACCGCCGCAGCCTACCGATTCAAAAGTGTCACCAAAAGAAGCACTTTTTTTGCGATTTAGGTTGGCAAAAAATTCATTTTGATACACTTTGCTTCGCAAGTGTAATAATAAAAAAAATTTTACAAATGACGTAAATAGTTAAATCTTTGAAATTAAACTTCAAAAATTTTACTATTGATTTTTTTCACTGTTAATTTGGGAAGCCCCAGTCTGCAATAATCCATGAGAATCTAAAAAAACTCTAGAATGAAGTGAATGTTTTCCGAGAGCTCAATTAGGGTCTACTGTGAATTAGTTGAGGTTTCACAGCTTTCAGCACTGTAAGACACCCTTCTCAAACCAGAGACCCTCCTTCAATGATCTGAACACAATCCGTATATTGTTTCATTCAAGCGAATTAATTTTAGAATTTCTGAACCCTTCGGCTTCCAACTATGCGAATCGTTTTGACTAAAAAGCGTTTTTGTCAAAAATAGAGATAAGAATATAAAGTTGCTGCGCAACTAATTCAAATTACTTGTTATCTTGGATTATCTTTCTCTGACCTCCAAGTTTTGTAAAAAATTCTAGATAGTTTCCTATCATAAGTAGGTTTTCTTCTGGTCTTTAAAAATATTATTCAATCATTCTGAGGTTGGTTTCCTCGTCGTCGTCCTTAGTTATTACAAACAGAAAACTAAAATGTCCCCATCATGGATAATGTCACTGATAGTTTCTTTTCTCAGTGTCACAAGAGCGAATAGCTGTGAATTTATAAGGGAGCCAATGTGTGGAGAGCAGTTCACGGCTGGCAATTACACGATGACTCAGTTTCCTAACCTACAGCATCATGAGCTCGCGTCTGAGGTGAGTGTTCTAATTTTCTTTAGCTATGGGACAATATTGAACATGTATGAAGAACATTTTCAGCCAAACATCCGTGTTGTTTTTCATCAGGATTGAATGGCCCGCCCTTTTTGAATTGAACACGATTTAGCCAAAGTCACCCATTTGCAATTGATTATAACCCATAGCTACATCCATTGAAACGTCTCACTTCCGACTTGAATCTGAAACAAATGGGCTTATTATTCTCACTTTGTGGACTTATGCTCTTAGCTGGGTGGAAACCATTTGGTCATACGCAGTTCCAACTGCTTAATTAAAAAGACCATGCTTACTTTTTCAAACAAGATTCAAGATTATGTTCTAGGCGAGTCAGGAAATGAACAGCTTTTGGCCACTGGTCCAACTGCAATGCTCTGACAAACTACAAACTTTCCTCTGTTCCATCTACTTCCCCGTCTGTCTGCCCGGTTTGGATGGAACTCTTGGCCCCTGTCGAGAGCTGTGCGAGGAAACCAAGTTCGGATGTGGCCCCATCTTGAAGTCATACAGTTTTGAGTGGCCGTTTCCATGCGAACAGTATAAGAAATGCTAGCCCCATTTTCTGAATCAACAAATAATGTTAAGCCATGAATCAAAACTGGGCAGTTAGTTTGTGGGAGATGTGCATTTGGGTTGCATCTATTTCAATTTAATCAATTTTGACTGAATTTCTTTTGACCCGGATAAGTTTGAGATTTGAAACATTTCCCTGATGGTAAAGCTCATTTTAAAGGACAATATTCAACCTATTATACTGTTTTTTTTTTTAAATTCTAGACTAAAACTAAAATCCTACTGACAGATTTTGCGACAAAAATACCACAAGTGATTCATTATTGAAGAAATAAACTTGTTAATACCTATGTTATCTAATTAATCTAAATTACTTAGTAAGTTATCCAACAAGACTGCTCGTATCAGGGCCGCCCTGAATAATCTGACTGCCTTTTAAGGTTTATGGAGCAGTAATAACCTAAAAAACAATTAAATGATGTAATAAAATAAAATTAAATTTTTTTTCCCTAAAATTTGAAATTTTTAAAAGAAAATTATCCCCCCACACGCTATATAAAGTACAAAAGGATAGATTTCTTTCCTTGTAACAACCCGGGTTGACCAAAACTTCTTATCATACAATTTCCATATATGAGAAACTTCTTGTCATACAATTTCATACAATTCCATACGTACAGAAAATTGTATGAAAACTCTATGATAAGCATTTTTCCATATATGAAAATTGTATGATAGGTGTTTTTCCATAAACCAAAAAATTTGATTTTTTTCTCTCTAAATTTACTTTCTGGAAAAATTTTCGGTTGTGTTTGCAACCGAACACAAGTGACAAAGACCTTGGTTACTCAAAACACCAAAGGCTGGACGGTCTTGCATTTACAATGCATAGAAAACGACCTGAATTTGGCTTTCACAATTCATATAACAAAAGTAACAAACTTTTATTTTTTGGCGAAAGTTTTTAATGATGATTATTTTAAATTTTTGAATTTTCAATTTATCAGACAATGATCAAGGCATACATTATCACCCCATACAAAAGGAATAGGAATTTTTAGCGTTTTTGAAAAAAAAATTTTCAGTGAAAAGAAAATATCAGCCAATTTTATCGTATCCAGGACTACGTTATGCACACAAAATATTAAATTTTGCATGCAAAAAATTTTTTTTGAAAAATGTTTGCTTGCGTACAAAATTCGATTTGCGGTTGAAAAAAAAACAAAAAAATTTTTGGGCCAAATTTTTAAAATTACTTGAAAAATTTTTTGTGTCGCCATCAAAAAAATGCCAGTCATACAGTTTCCATATATGGGAATTGTATGATAAGCATCTTTTTCAAAAAACGAAAACCTCGGTTTTATATCTCGAGACTGTTTTATTAGAATCAAACAGCCACAGAAATAAATTTATACCAGTTTTCAACCATTTTTAGAAATTGTATGAAAATTGTTTGACCAGCATTTTTCCACACACTTGATGTATGGAATTGTATGATAAGCATTTTCGGTGTATGGAGGTCAAAAAAGCCGGGTCAAAAACAAAATGTACTTTTTTCATTAGAAATACTACAAAAGTTGATAGAAAAGAGAAACAAGACTGCTCGTATCAGGGCGAAGCCCTGAATGTTCCGACGGCCTTTTAAGGTTTATGGAGCAGTAATAACATTTAAAAATTCAATGAAATAAAACAAAATCAAAAAAAAATTCTAAAAATTTGAAATTTTTTATGAAAATCATCCCCCCACACGCCATAGAAAGTACAAAAGGATAGATTTCGCTCCTTGTAACAAACCAATTATGGCAAATAAGCATCTTTCAACCAATTTGGAACGATTTCTAAGAAGGATTGTATCTCCGCTTTCGCGTTAATAGCGCGAATTATGTCGCGCGTTAATTGTCCCAAAGTGGTCAAAATGGCAATCTTTAAACCCCCATAACTTTACAAAAAATGATCACAGGTGAAATATCTTTTCAAATTTGAGCTTAGGACAACAATACCTTTCGAATGATGTTTGTGAAAATATGTCAAAAATGGCTAGTTAAAAAGTCGAAATTTGTCTGAAGAAAAAACCCACCCCGAGCACAAATATTCCGTTACTTTCGTATCGAAAGTCGGAACAAAAATGGCAAAAAATTGCTAACTCTTTTTCACTGTAGTATTGGAAATACTACACGGACAAAAGACCATTGTCTAAATTGTTTATTTTGTTATTGTGTATTTAACGACCCAATTCAAAACTGGAGCCTGCCATTTAAATAAAAGCCTCTTTACATTAAATCAGAAATTGACTGATTTATTCTTTTTGGGACTATAAAAATTTATTTTGTAAATCCAGTACTTTTGAATTACTCGTCCAGTTTTTCTCATTTTTCATGCTCAGTATATTAAAAGGGCGGCGATTACTAACACGTCCCTTTTAACTTTAACTTTAAACAAGATGGATAAATTTTTAGCAGTCTTACCGGCTGCACCGGAATTTTCCTTGCTTTAAATAAGTAGAGATGCACCTGCAATATGATGCATCAGAAATAGTAACATGAATTTTTAATAAGACTAAACTGAATGCTGCGGTTATAGTCAAAGGGGACTAATAATCTAAAGATTTTTGATTTTAAAAAATAAAATAAAATCTAGTTGAAAATTCCCTAATGAGAAAGGCAGAATGAAACCTGAATACTTTAAAATAAATCTGCCGCCGGTTTATGCTTACGAGCAAAAAGACTGGCCTGAAATCTTCAGTGTTTCATTTGCTCAGCCAGCAGCAAGTCTTATATCTTAACAACTTCATTTTTAAAGTAAATAATTTTTCTCTTTCACTTTTACAAAAATGTAAAACTAGTCTTCTTCCAAATAAAACAGAGAAAAAATTCTTGTTCTAAAATCGAAAAAAAACTATAAATCGAGATAAGTACAATCGAGGAAACCCGGATCACAAGGACGAAACGGACCATAGTACTGCTGACTACCCAAGAGAAGTGGATTCACCCAAGAGTGACTCGAGAGTACTACACAATCGTCGACCTTAGTAAAAAGATAAAATATTGATGAACAAATAAGAATAATTAATCCACCCCTCCTAGGTATATTTCTTTAAGCTGTTCGATTGATATATATAATCTAATAACCCTGTGCTTTGTATTTACCCAGCTAATTAATTCATATCTTTTCTAACTATTGTTTCTACTTTAACGTTTGTCAAGAAAATTTGACGATCTAAGGTAAGACTCATAACTTAGGATAGATTACACAGCAATCAACCAGCAATTATCGCTTAGTAAATCACAAACAGCAAAATGGTTTGCTTTTTTTAGTTTTTTTTATTATTAAAAACAGATTGTTACCCAACAAAATTTGGAAGGAAAAAGTTGAAGCGATAAGGAAAAATTGACCATTAAATTGTTTTTGTAAGAATATTGGTAAAAAACATTCAGGAATATTAGTACCAACTTTCCTTTTTACACGCCATAATCAGGAGTGATATTTTTTTCAAAAGTGTGCCGTATTCGTTTTTGAGATTTGACGAAACTGGGTTTTGCCTGGCTATAAAAAACAATTTTAGTACTTTGCTTTTAGACTCGATTTCTTGCAATTTGATATTAGGAATTATTTTTTCAAGATTGTATAGAATGGCAGCTTCGTCTTATTCAAATTATACAACTAACAAAATGCAGCATTTTTGTGTTTTGATACACACAAAATCGTTTTGACTGATTTTGATTATTTTGCTGGCTTTTAACACAATTCTTTTCACAAAACGCCAATATCTTGTCCGCATAAAAACTATTCGTCCCATTTGTTCAGTATGGGCTCGGAATACCTTCAATATTGGTTCAGCTACTGAAATAAGAAAGAGAACAGAAACAAGGCAACCGCGTCAAACACCTCTTTGAAGGTCAACTTTCTCGGTTAGGCAGCCGTTTTTCTAGATGTTAGCTTTTGTTTTCTGATGCATTCGCATTATAACCAACTTCAATTTGTTGGGCATCTTGCTTTTTCAGAGTAAAGTCAGCAGCAAATTTTTCAGTCTTCAGTGATCATATGAGATAGTTTTTTGTCACAACTGAGGAGACTGATAAGGCGATTTTCGTTCACAGACTTAAAAACTGTTGCTTTTGATAAAATTTTGATTATCGCCTAGAGGAAAAAGCTTGCTAGCTTTTGCTTCTCCAACGTTTTTCTAAAAATGTGTTGAAAAGTCGACCAAAACGGCGTCTCAGTCTTGCTTTAGTACTGAGGTAATTCCGTCACGACCCGGAATGGTAGATTTTCAGTTTTCCAATCCCAATTGAAATCTCCGTGCTAGTGATTTTATCTTTCAGACCATCCAATGTTTTTTTTTCGTTTTTCTTTTGGAAAAATCTGATAATTTCATATCTTTTTGGTGACTTCATCGGCTGTTCATTGTAAAAAGTTTCGTAGTTTTTTGAGCTATTTTTTATAAGTTCTTTGTTGGTGTCAGTGTCAATCACTTCAGTTTCAGTTACCATCTTTTAATTTAAGCTACTCGGCCTTAAAAAGTTGGCCCGATTCTTCACTTCTTCTGGATTTCCTTGGTATCGTTCCTGCAACGTATACGTCCGAAATCTGACAAGTGTTTCTTCCACTCCTGGTCATCTAGCTGTTACAAAATCTCTTTTAGATGTGCATATTCTACCGTGCAAGTATTCTCTAGAAGAGGCGTGCTTTGTCTTTTCACTTGTGCCCGGTCAAGAAAGGCTCATCTCAAAAGTCGCGAAGCCTCTGTTTCTCTGGCTCATAGTCTTGTAAAGTTCCGGATCACTATAACAATGTGGCTTGTTATAAACGCTCAGTAGATGTCAGTTGGTTGCTATTCAGCCTGTATAATCCTGAACCCTTCTATATGTCATCATTGCTGAAACATTGATGAACCTCATGCTCACTTCCTTGTTTTCTATGCGTAATGATTTGATAGCTGCCATTTATATGGTGGGTGAAAAAACTAAGGCAACATTTTGTTCCGGTTCTGATACAGTTATGAGTCATCTAAGGTTGCTAAATTATCCAACTGCATCTCGTCTGTCGTCGGTTTCAAATATTTGAATGTTTTAATCTGAGTGGTATATTGCCAATGGATGCAATTCAGCGGTTACTCCAGCTGCATTCGCATTTTGAAAGGCGTGTAGGTCTTGTAATAGAAAGTTTTTTTGCTCTCATGATTTGAAAATTGATTTTAATTACTGCCAACCACTGAAAGTCATGAGTAAACTCCCAACATTTAAAAATTTGTTTCTTTGCTACTAAATTCCTGTTCAGAAAACAAGCATCCTTTAGTGTCAAAACGCATCCTTCTTCTCGGTTAATCCAAAAGCTCAAAAAAACTTTGCCACCTTTTGTCGCTGACTGGAATTAGTGAATCAATTGGTAAAAACTAAGCACTTGTAGTACTGCGTCTGATGAAATTTGGGTTCAGAAGTCGTAAAAACAAAAAACTTGTTCCGCAGTTAGTTTCAAATGAATTTTCAAACAACTTACTTGCTCTCTCTCGTTTGATAGTCCATACAATTCCATGTAAAAATTTACCATCATTTCACGGAATCGGGGAATGGTGTTGTTGTTGACGTTGCTTTACTCAGTTGGTCCTTAATTTTACCATGATATATTTGTTTCTGTCAGTGTCTGTCCACGTTGCTTGAAAATTGTTTGTTATCTCCTTGTACACTTGCGTGTCTACAACTTACTATTCGTCTTGCTGAACTTTTGTTACTACTCCAGCTTTTTTGTGTTTCTTTTCCCGATGTAGCTCTGACGATGTCCTTTTGGTTGCTGTGTTTCTCGTCGTCGCAAAAGCAAGCAGCAGTTCAATAAGACTGCTCGTATCAGGGCGAAGCCCTGAATGTTCCGACTGCCTTTTAAGGTTTATTGAGCAGCAGTAATACATAAAAAAAAATTAAGTAAAACAAAATGAAATTTTTTTTCTTAAAATTGAAAATTTTTAGGAAAATCATCCCCCCACACGCCATATAGAGTAGAAAAAGATAGATTTCGTTCCTTGTAACAAATCAATTATGGCAAATAAGCTTCGTTCAACCAATTTGGAACAATTTATAAGACGGATTAAATCTCGCTTACGCGTTAATAGCGCGAATTATATTGCGCGTTAATTGTCCCAAATTGTTCAAAATGGCAATCTTTAAACCCTCATAACTTTATGAAAATTATCACAGGTGAAATATCTTTTCAAATTTAAGCTCAGGACAACAATACCTTTTGAATGATGTAAAAAAATTCCGTCAAAAATGGCTAGTTAAAAAGTCGAAATTTCTCTGAAGAAAAAAAAACCCACCCGAGCACAAATATTCCGTTACTTTCGTATCGAAAGTCGGAACAATAAGCTTATTAAAATGCACTAGAAATCCGTTTCGTTGACAGCGAATCATTTGTTCGCGTAAAATTCATTTCCGCCCATTCAATCAGCTGTGGTTCCTTCGGTTCTTTCTCCACCATGATTTTTGAGTGGATTATCTCTATGAAAATGTGTCCGTCCGTTATTGTTCCGACTTTTGATACGAAAGTAACGGAATATTTGTGCTGGGGGTGGGTTTTTTTTTCTTCAGACAAATTTCGACTTTTTAACTAGCCATTTTTGACGGAATTTTTTTTATATCATTCGAAAACTATTGTTGTCCTGAGCTCAAATTTGAAAAGATATTTCACCTGTGAACATTTTTCGTAAAGTTATTGGGGTTTAAAGATTGCCATTTTGGCCAATTTGGGACAATTAACGCGCGATATATTTCGCGCTATTAACTTGTAAGCGGAGATTTAATCCGTCTAAAAATCGTTCCAAATTGGTTGAAAGAAGCTTATTTGCCATAATTGATTTGTTACAAGGAGCGAAATCTAGCTTTTTGTACTCTATATGGCGTGTGGGGGGATGATTTTCATAAAAAAATTCAAATTTTAGAACAAAAATCATTTTTTTGTTACATTTAATTTTTTGATGTTATTACTGCTCCATAAAACCTTAAAAAGCAGTCGGAACATTCAGGGCTTCGCCCCTATACGAGCAGTCTTGTCTTTATTTTTGTGTTTTTGTTTTATAATTCATGTTATTAAATTAGCTTTTCCGACAAACTGTCTTGTGGAGCGTTCATTTGAAAAACGCGTCCAATTTAAAAAAAATTGGATGTGAAATGCAACGTGACTTTCCTTGGAGATGAGTGAGAATTGTTGAGGCATTTTACATTTTTCCCTGTCTCCAAACTTTTTCATGTCTTCCACGACCATCTATTTCCTTTAAATTTTGTTTGAGGATCTCTTTTTAGAGCACATTTTTAGAGCTAAATTTGAAATGGTGGAATGAATTTTGCCACCTTTCCCCTCTATGATCGTTTTCATAAATATAGATTTGGTACTGTTGACTGCTTCCATGAATAGCTTTTCCTGTTCATCTTTGTTTTCGAAAATATCTCGAGTAAAAAGCAGAAAAGTTCTGTATTGGATGGTTTTTGGGCTTCCTCTGGCTTAGTTCTAGCGCAGATGTTAATGTTTCTGCAATCTGCTGCGCTTAAAATTGATGATTTCAACCTTTGCTAACTTTAAATTGAGCAGCAAAAGAGTAAGTTTTTTTGCCATTATTTAAGATTGGGTCAATTAGCATATATTTTTACTTTATAGTCGAGCGCTGAGAAGATCTGGTTAGTAATTCAATCCAATAACTGAGATTTTGCAATTTTTAGCAGTTCCAATAAGAATATTGCAAATTAGAAGCCGAATTAAAACTTCAATGTCTACAGTGCTGCTTCTGCGCCAAAGTTTTAGATGAACCTCCAAATAATTTTTACTCAATAAAATTTTTAGATGCCAATCATGTTTTGATGAAAATCTAAAGAATAATTTTGAGTTAATGATACAAAAATCTAAAATATTTCATCATCGTAGTGATTCAAAAAAAATTTAAGGTGCCCAAAATGGGGTCCAGGGCTATATTTAGGAAAAGTTGACTTTCGAACAAGTTTGAAACCTTTTGCAAAAAAAGAAAGACTGTCATTCGAAAACATTCAGCCATCAAGCCACAAGGATAGTAAATTAGGTACAATAACGCGTAAATAAGTTATTTTTTACCGAAGATTTTGCACAAAAATTAATGAACTCTTGCTTTAATATATTCAGATGGAAACTATCAAAATTTTAGCGAAGATCTACTTTTTTATTCAAAATCTATTTGCTGCATTTTTTGATCCGAACAACAAAACTTGTAGCAATGAATGCTTCTCCGATAAATATCCCGCTACTAAGAGCAAAATTTCCGATCGACATCTAGTTATTTTGCCTCAAAATGACTACAAATCAAAAAGTCAGACGAAAGAGGGTAACCAAACAAATTGTTTTTGTATAGTTTAAGTGAGCTGCTACAGATTTTTGCACCTTTGTGATAAACAAAAATGACAAAACTTTTTCGCAGGTGTTTAAAAACGCCTCAAAAACACTAAGAAACACATTTTTAAACTCACACTATTTGGTTACCTAGAAAATATTTTTTGCATAATTTTCATAAATTTTAGATATATAAAAAGTGAAAAAAGATTTTCAGTAAAAAATCAAGGTAACAACTAGCTTTTAATTCTCAAATAGTAGAGTCCCCCGGTCACGAAAAAAATAGCAACAAAATTGTAAAGAAAAACTTATTCAAAACTACATGAACTCTGACAATTTGGAAAATTCAACTTAGAAATAGCTAGTTTTTGGGAATTTAAGACACTGATACAGATTTCGTGCTAACTCTCTCATCGAATCAGAAGTCAGATTTGTGAATGAACAAGTTCACACAAATCAGGATTAAACCGTTTTTTTCTGACAATTCAAACGAAAAACAATTCATATCGTGAATATTGTCGGTGGGAGGGGGATTTCATTAGACCCAAATGGGGAAGAAGTTGAGCCCGGTTTTTGTAGGAATCCAATTGAAGCAGTTATTAAAGTTTCTAGTGCTATTTTGAGCGTACACAATCTCGCAATGCTATCCGAGCCGGTAAAAATTTCTTGCATTTTACCTGGTGGCCAGTTGTCTTGCGGTGTAAAGTCATCAAGTATATAAACGAGGTTATCCTATTCAGTCCTTTCGATGAGAAGTAGAGCGTACTCTATAAGTAGGCGCCACCAGAAGCTGTCAAGTCTATCTTTTGCTTGCTTCCAGGACTTGTTGAATAATTTAATAGTAGATGTTTTGTAGCAGGCTGTTGCTGGAGTGTTGACGAAAAAACGACAAATAAAGAGGTGGTTGAGTGTCAGAGGGTTGTAATAGTCAATGTCACTGCTGACATGTGCTAGCCGACGAGAGTTAAGGATTCCCTCAGTCTCGGCTGCAAAAAAAAACAAATAGAACCCTTGATAGCCGATCAGAACCCAGATTTAGTAAGACTGCTCGTTTTACCATTGAAACATCGCTACCACATGCCGCCAAACTGAGGGACAGACAAAAGTTCTAATTGCCATCGAGGATTTGGAGCGTTTCAATTAAGGTGGTTTTGTTGAAATTAATTGATTTTGAGCGTAATTGAAAGTAGCGTGGTGAGAGATTAAAAGCTTAGGTGTGTCTCTCCCAGCAACGAAGCGTCTTATTGCAATTAGGACCTTCCGATAAAAATTTGTAGCTTTAACTACCTAAAATTAGATGTTTGGGAAGGTAGCCCTCTCAGTTGTATAATCTTTTGGCAGCATGAAATTGATTTGTAGCATTAACTTGATGTTTGGAAATAATTTGCGAAAAACGAGAAAAAAAATGTAGATAGCCAAGATGATAAATTTGCGAAATTGATGCCTCTCGACAAAAAATTCATTTGACAGTTTTAGATGCCTCAATGCCCTTAGATGCCTCAATGCCCTTAGATGCCTCAAAATTAACACGCAGTAGAACTAAAAAATTTGCTGCAAGCTATCATTGACCTGAAAAAAGCAATTCTAGAGTTAATTACGAGTTTTTTTTTTACTTACAAAACACCTTAAGTTATAAGCGCTGATGCTCAAAACAGTTTTTCATGTTTAATTTGGCTTGTCGAAAATGTCAATGCGTTATAGACAACAAATTAACATCTTCGCGAAAATCTATCCCGCTTCGAATGTTACAGCAGTTGTTTTGTGTCATCTTATGTTTTCTACTTATTTTAAATACATCTTAAGCACAAAATTAAAAAGAGTAACTTATTTCAATGATGACGAAAAATGTCAAGAGAGTACCTTCTGTTTGAGAGACTAGCTTCTTCGATGAAATCTAGCAAAGGCTCAGTAGTGATCGCAAGATGAAGTGTTTACAAATAACATTATGGTAACAAATTTTTTAAAATCGGTTTTTATTGGAACATTTGAGACAGCGCCGCTTGCCAAAATTCGAGAAAAAAAAATAGATTTCGAAAAATTATATCTATCAAATTGAATGCAGCTAGTTTTTAAAATCATGCCAAAACAAAAAAATAAACTTAGCTTTGGTAAAAAAAATTAGGCGGTGACCAAGCCAAAAATACCTTAAGCAGAAATCCTTTAATTAGTTAAGTTTTCAAAAATATCCTCTTTGATTTAACTGGTTCGTAAATAATTTTTTTTTGTGTTTCGCAAATTATTTTCTAGTGTCGTAAATAGTTTTCTTGAGTTTGTGTCTATAACTCGTGTTCTTTAATAATTTTTCTTCCTTCTGTCTCCGCCGTCTCAAGTTTAAAAAACCATGCAACATTAAATTGTAAAAAACAAAAACAAAAACTTAACAGCTTGGTTGCAGCGCTGTTTTAGGTGTTGGATGAAAAAAGTTGCCACAGCATAAAGTTGGATTAAAAGCAAATATTGATATAGTCTTTTATTGTAATTTAAAGGAAAAGGTACAAAAAATCCATGAAAAAATGAAAACAAGCAATCTAAAAAAATGTTTGAAGAAAATCTGCTTTTTAGGTTCAAAAAAATATTTTTTCTTGCGTTTTTAGCTTTCAGATATTGAAAAAAGATCTTAATGATTGACACTTCATAATAAAACCAATGCACGTGGACAAAATTGGGTAAATGAATAGTATTTTAATCTGCTGGCACATTTAGTAATTAAAATCAACTTGAAAAAACATCAACTCAATGAAGATTTGCTGGTCACCTGCAATTTCGTCATTAATCAATAATTTAATTATGATTAAACAAACTTATTTTAAACGAGCTTGAAAATAAATCAACCCTCAAATTGCGAGATATGGAACAGTTTTCAAGGTTTTTATTGCAAAAAAAACACGATCTCAATAAAAAAAAAACATACAAAAAATCCGACCAAAAGAGACACTTAACCAACAGAGTAATATATGAGTCAAATTGCGGTATTTGTCGAGCTAAAAATGTATCAAAGATTTTCCTGAACTTCTATGTCATTGAGTATTTGACATTGTTTCGGGGTGACATGATTCAGATGGCAGTTATTGTTCTGATTATTTGAAAAAAAGGGAGGATTTTTGTAATTGGGTGTGTTGCAGACTTGTTAACGGGCCGCCATAATTTAGGCCCGGCCCGATATAATTCAAGTCGAGCCCGTTGGCGGCCCGATAAACAGGGAATTTATTTAATATCGGCCCGTTGGGGCCCGTTGCTGCTTTTTTGGTAAAAAAAAAACAAATTTGTTTCAAAACAATTTTACTTAATTGTTTTACTTATTTATAAAGACCTTTTTAAAAAGATTTCGTGCTTCGTGTCACGTCGAATTTGTTTTTGCAGTGAATCGGCAGTGAACGTAGCAGCCATGTCGTTTAGTAGTCATGTCGTCAATAAAAGTAAGGCCCGTTGACAAAAGTGAAAACCTCGGCCCGGCCCGTTGAAACCCACGGGCGTCCCGGCCCGTTGACAAGTATGGTGTGTTATAGTTTTGTTTTCTTGTTTTCAGTTTTCCACGCAAAATCAGCTACCGCGATAAATTATCTGAGTGAGTTGAGTGATATTTTATACTATAGCGTTTTCAGTTGTGATACGAACGACTTTTTAAAAAAAGTTCAAAAAACTTTCCCAGTGTCGAGAGAAACCGGTTTGAAATTTTTGATTTTTTTCAGAAAAGCGTACCATAAAATAAATTGCATATGGAAAACAACGGAAAATCAGGCGATAAAAATCATGAAGATGTCTGAAAAAAAACTATTATTATCTCAAATGAGCTAAGAAGTAGTTTTAATTGATTTTTCAAGAAATTAAGTATGTCTGAGCAGCAGCAAAAATATAGCAAAAATTGAGCGGCAGAACTTTATCACAGAGGCAAATTTGCAGTCCGCATACACAAGCAAAAGTATGACTAATAACGCTACTGGGAGAAACTGAATGAGTACAACTTTGAGTCTTCGAAATTTCTCAAGTGAGGCACGCCAATTATGAGTCTACATAATTGCTAAGTGACAACAGCCAATTATGACGCATTAGCAGTACCAGGCAAATTGAAAAAAGAAATTTACCAAGTAACATGCCTCAATTTATAGAGCGGACGCATTTTAGCTAGTATACGAAAAAGCTCAATAAAAACATCCGACACTGCACAGGTTTGAACCCTTTTATTTTGATGCTGGTCTCCTTCCTTCCCTGCTTCTACGACAGATCCATGATACCTTGAAGCTAAAGTGCTATTTGTAATATAATAGTTGGTTATTGATCAAAAGAAACACATTTGGTGGCAATAATATTTGCGACTTAGGTTGGAAAAAAAGAGAGCTCATACTATAACACAAGCTTTGCCTGTGTAAAAACACAAGCTTTGCTTGCTTCGCCAACACTTGCGAGAACAAGACCAAAAAGCAGCTCTATCAAGTGACATAAGAAAAATTAGAAATAAGCCTCGAATAATATAGGCTTTGCTTGCGTAACAACGGCGTTGCTTGTGTTAGACACAGAGGCGAAGCTGCGCGTCGCAAACTCTTGCGAGAACAAGACCAAAAAGCAGCTCTATCAAGTGGCATAAGAAAAAGTAGAAGTAAGCCTCGAATAACATAGGCTTTGCTTGTGTAAAAACGTTTTTTTTTGTACGGGAAAAAGTCCGTCCAGTTCCCGATTACAAGTCGCTTGCTCTCGCAATTGAAAATATTTCTGCTTGATATATTCTGCTGGGAATTGTGAAAAATCTAATTAACTCAATGTGTTATTTGGCTCGTTCCAATTTATTAATATATGCGCTTTGCAACAGATAGCTAAGACACGACAAAAAGCAGTTCTATAAAGTGCAATAAAAAGTAGAAATAAGCCTCGAAGTGTAAGAATTCGGCTACCTCTCGGATTCGATCTGCGACATAGTCGTACGCACTAACCACTTAGCCACTGACACTCAATAAATCACAAAACCTAGCCCCAAATAAAGCAGAGAACAGATGCTATGAAATTTGCAATGCTACAGATAGTGATTATTGCAAAAGTGCCACCAAATAAAAAAAGAACACATTAATGAACACTTTTATTTGCGAGTTAGGTTAGAAACAAAAGACGGTTCGTACTAATAAACTAATGCTCACAAGCTAACCAGTGTAATTAGCGAAGAGAATGAATTGAGCTTCGACATAGAAAAAACTTGTACAGCTTCCGGGTAAAGTATTTCGTTCTTGTCGACCAACAACTCAACTTGATAACTAAAATTTTCTTATGTATACCTCTTATAGCAAATTAAATTGGAAATCAATTTGTACATCTAATCAGTTTATTTACAATAGAACACAGCAAAATGGTAAATGATAGAGTTATTGTTTTTATCTATAATCTGGAGAAAATTCAAGTGTTAATGTCATGTAATTCGATATCACTGGAACTTCTTTTGGGTACCCTAAAACACAGACTAACAATAACCACTATTTCAATAATACATTTGAAGAAGGTTTAGTTAGCTTCAGGGAATTTCGCAAGCGATTGTAAGCCTGTTAATATTTTAAGGCAGCATGATCAATTTTTTCAACATTTCAGTACCGGCGTACGCAGGAATTTTTCGGCAAAAAAAATCTAGTTTTTGTTCCTAAACCTACCAAAAACTGCTCCTAATTTTTGTTCTTAGACCTAGATTTTTAAAATGAAAAGAACGAAAATTAGGAGCATTTTTTGGTAGTTTGAGGAACAAAAACTAGTTTTTTTTTGACGCGCAATCCTTCTGATCACGGTCATTTATTCAAAAAATATATATTATATATATTTCTTTTTCAGCCGGTAGGACTGCGATCAATTTTATCATTCGATTCGTAATAGCTTTTTGCAGCAATAATTTCGTTGCTTCAGTTACGACATCTTAGAGAGTCGGTGACTGTTTATCGCTATAACTTCGTTTAAGAAACTCAAATTTCAATCTAGTTTTTCTAAACAGGCCAGCTTTTTGGAATACTTACAGCAAACCAAATAACGACTAAGAAGGCTTCAATATGATACCATACTCTATAAAACGAATCCTTGCGGTACCTGAGTTTCAGCTAAAAACATCCGAATACAAAATTCACCCTCACCTACGATAATCGAAACAGAGATCATAAAACGAGGAATAACTCACGTATATTGTGACTCAATTCTCTGTTTTCTGATGATGAGAAAGACGACCATTGAGAGGAAAGACAGACAGATGACTGATGCGACTGCTATCACCACAAAGGGGTGCAGTGGCTTGCTAGTCTGTGGGTTCCGCTTCAACATTCCCGCCAGGGCGTATCCGTCTCCACTTTGAGTCTGTGGCTGATCCTCCGAGGAGGGATCCACTTGCATGACGTCACAGATGAGGAAGAACACGTCAGTTATGGAGCCAGACACTGGAATGGGCTGAGCCACGAATTCTGAAAACCATCACAGAAATCAGTTATTATTGCACAAATCACATAGAACACAGAGGCGAAGCTTCGCAAACACAAGCGAGAGAAAGATAAAAAAAAGCTCTAGAAAATGGAATAAGAAATTCTCAAACAAATCAAGATAAATACCAATTTAAATATAGAAAATTTCATTTAGTACATGGAAAACCAACATACATTGTCAAATAAAAATGTACACAGAGGCGAAGCTTCGCTCCGCAAACACTCGCGAGAACACGAGAAAAAGCAACTCTGTACAGTGCAATAATAAAAATTAGAAATTAGCCTCGAATTAATTATTTAAAAAATCGGCCACCTCTCAGAATCGTACTTACGACCCAGTTATTACGAGACTCAGACACTAATCCCTCAGTCAGCGAAGCATTATTGATACCAAACACTAGCCAAAAAATAACCAGAGAACAGATGCTATGCTATTTCCAATGCTACATTGAAATTGCCAAATAAGTGAACACTTTTAACGAACACTTTTATTTGCGAGTTAGGTTAGAAAAAAAGAAGGGTTCGTAATAATACACTGTGCTGATCGCAAGGGTAACAATGTTTAAAAACTCTTGTAGTCCTCAATTAGTCCATACACTTCAATTGTCGGTCGATAATATTTGCATGCTTAATTAGCAGATATTTACCAATGCATCACATGAAAATTTGAAACATTCGTGCAAAATGGGGTATTAACGCAAGAAAGCTGAACTTCTGTGCGATGCTTTGTTAAATATCTGCTAATTAAACATGCGAAAAATAACGACAGGGAGTTCAATGGTTGAGATCAAGTGAGAGGTGAAAGATAACTTTCGAAACATTGTTACAGTTGTCTGAGACTTTGTAGAGGCGAAACTGGACTAAGCAATTTTCAAGCTAAAAATTGGCAAAGCCGAGCTTGAATTGATATTTGAACAAAAAAAACATTTTTCCGCTGACGGTATTCCAACTTTCGATCTAAAAATTATATTGACACTGTTTTTTATAAAAATAATCCAATTTGAGAAAATTGGATCAACGAGTAAAAATTTTATTTCGCTGCGAAATCTGATAATTTTAAATTCCACTTTCGAAACCAGAAATTGATCACGTTTTTGGTGATCTTAACACCTTTGCTGCTGGATAGCGGAGATTGCAAAGGTAATGAACTGAACTTAAAAAAATCAAAAGTCAAGGCGCGAAATAGTAAAACTAAGCCTGAATAAATTAAAGACTTTTCTGGAAAAAAATCAAGACGAATGTCTGA
Source organism: Symsagittifera roscoffensis (assembly GCF_963678635.1). Taxonomy (NCBI): domain Eukaryota; kingdom Metazoa; phylum Xenacoelomorpha; order Acoela; family Convolutidae; genus Symsagittifera; species Symsagittifera roscoffensis. The sequence continues at coordinate 49,916,124 of NC_087066.1, forward strand.
ACTGAGTTATTTAGAGTTTAATCTCTGGACAATTCTATCAAATGCACTTGATACAATAATTGTTATAAATGAGAATGATTGTTAGATTATCCAGTCGGAAAAAATGAAACTGCTTATGTCAGATATATTTTGCACCGATAGGAATCACATAAATTAAATACTCATTGAAGCCTAAATTATCCTATTTGCCTCAGAAAAACTTTTTGTTCAATTCCACTCTTTTTTTTCAAACCGAAGACTTTTTGACTTTAATAAAATAGCTGTATGAATGCATTCTGCGGTATATACGCGGACCGATCTTTGCCGTTCGTTTTTGTACTTTCAAGCTTTTCTACTTGAAAAACATAGCCAATCGAAGATTGGAAAAGAGTAATAAACGCAAAAAACACGGACTTTCTTTAAAAAATCTCTTGAAAAAATCTCAACTTTAGATTTTCAAAGAAAAAATAGATACCCTTTAAGCTCTTTGAATTTCTAGAACAATTAATGATTGGCGCTTTTTTGATAAAATGAACCCAACTTGAGAAAACTGGATCAATAGGTAAAATTTTTATTGCGCTAGGAAATCTTAAAATAAATTCCACTTTCGAAACTAGAAATCGTTCACGTTTTTTTGCGCCATTTCCACATTCGTATTTGGAGAGTGCTAATTAGGTCTTTCAGCAGATGAAATTCAATTGAACTCAAAAAGTGCATTATACCTAAGTGCATCAATATTTGAAGACTTTTTCCTGCAAAAATATCAGCAAGGCTTATATAAGTCTACACTACGTTCATTACTCTTAATTAGATGACCGCGAGCCTGAATTTATTCAAGATTATTCAATATTTCGAATTGCCAAAAATATTCCAGTTTCCAGTACTTCCACAAAACCTGGTTAAACTTTTCTCCCTAAAACTTGAATCTGAACAAAGGCGAAGCTGCACTTAGCAAAAAACAAATAACAATACGCCAAGAAGTAGCTTTAAAAGGTTTAAGAAAAAAACAAGAAATGATAAAATAACGACTGCCCTCTACAAGACTTGATCCACAGACCTCCAGCAGCCAAATCGACTCTCTTACAACAGAGCCAGTGATGCTTAAAGCGCTGAAACGCTAGTCACTAATGAAGCGGAGAACACATACTATTACACTGCCAATGCATTGCAGCAAAGTGCCAATAAATGAGCACTTTAAATTGCGAGCTTGTGTAAAAACAGATTGGACGCCTAATCAACTAATTAGAACAACGGATAGATTAGTATCTGGAATAGAAAACTCCTCAAATTTGTGGCTGGCAATTCTATTTTTAAAGCAACAAGAAAAAATTGCAAATATGAAAACCAGTTCACTTTTTTTTCCGGAATGAATATATCTTAATAAAATCTTGGCAATCGTAATGGAGAAGTATCAAACCTATTTCAGAATGGAAAAAGATTTTTGAACAAAAGCGACTGTAGCGGTTGTGTACACCTCCACTCTCCAGACATCAAAAGTAAAGCTCATAGATGTCAAAATTTGCGGAAATTGACTTACTGCATTGATAGAATGAATTAAGCGACACTTGATCTAGAGTGAAAAACTTCTAGTGACGCGATTCGAACCTGTTCCAAAGGCAAGCAGGGCAGTATTTGCGTATGACTGCGAGTTCAAATCCACTCCATCCAGCAACGCGTACATGGGTTCTCTAGCCTGAAACAAAAGGCGAGCACTAACAGTATAACAAACAGCAAGCGCTAACTAAACATGCATGCATGCTAAAAGAGCACAACAGCGGTTAAACGTAACAAGTTGTGATTGCCTTTCCTTTGTGGATAAAAGGTCTTAAATCCAAGATCTGAAGAGACTAACAATTCATTACAGTATTCATTGCGCTCGAGGTTTATGAATAATTTGTCCTTAATAACAATGGTTGCTTTTAACTGACGGTTTATGTCATCTCTGATAATCTTCTTGTGCTCGATAACCAAATTAAATTACTCTTACCAGGCCTGAAATCATTCAGCAAAAATCATAATTAACCTCACAGCACGTCAATTAGTGCAATTTTTCTCGCCAATTTTAATTTTTGTTGACCAAAAAATTAGAGGACTACCAAAATGAAGGACAAACTCATTTTGTTTATGAACAAACAGCGAGTGTGTCTAACTAAGCGAAGAGTTGTTTGATTGTAAGTGAAGTGAAGATAGTTTGTAGAGGAGCCAGCATTTACCTGTGTGGCCATGACGAAGTGATGGTCTGCGACTATGAGTGCCTGTGGAGGGTAGAGTGACTCACTCAGTCTGCTCCCCACTCTCATGTCCAACTCCTCCGTGCTGTACACCTTCAGCTCAGTCGTCACTTGCTCCAGCTCAGAGATCAGATACTAAGCCACAATTCAAACATTTCAGCATGTCATTCCAGCACGCTAATGGAAAACTGATTTTACTTAACACGTTGTTCCAATAAAAAAATATTAATTCCAATCTGATAACGCTTTCTAATCGCAAGCGTAAATATATGAAAATCGTCAAAAATTCTAGAGATGGTCTTAATTTTCTAAAATTTGACTTTTCATTTTAGGTCTTTCATTCTGTTAACCAATTTTGCTTAGCCTGTAAATTTATTTAGATTCATTTTACCACAATTCAAATGCAAGCAAGTAACAGAAAAACTTTATTTGAAACAACTTTTACTTCATCGCGAAAAAACTAGAGCCACAGACTGAACTTCAGAAAAGCACATAAGCGCCAGGCCAGGCAAAGTAGTGATACCGATGCGTTCTTATCGCTGTAGAGTGAAAAGTACTGAGACTGGATCCGAGGAGGCATGAAGCTGACGTCATTGAACACATTGCCGGCCGACTTGGACAAGACGTCGTCGTAGAGGTTGACGAAGTAGAAGTTGTCTGCTGTCCTAGCTCTGTTGCCAGTCACTATTACATTGAAGTCTTCAAGATCTAATTCTTTGGCCAGAGACTTCATATGTTGGCAGTGTTGGAACAGATGATGTTTGGCCGTCGCTAGCACCCTATAAATAGCATTTAATAAAAGAAAATTAGAAAAAACTTAAGTTTTTGTATGAATCATACGAGAATGAAGTGTTGTCTAAAATATCAAACATAGCCATTAGACAGTTGGAAAAGTGTATAAAAACAAGGAAACCAAAAAAAAATTGGTTAAAGACTTCTGAGCATTTGTTAACTCTTAAACTATAACACGTGGAAGCTTTTTGAATTGCAAATATTGTTTATGACTGACAATATTTTTCATTAATTCATCGCATTAACAGAAAAAAGGATCAATAAATAATTTTGTTGGTCTAGAAATTCAAAACATAGCCAACTGACAGTTGGAAGAGATTAATGAACGCAAGAAAACTGAAAAGAAAAACTGGCTTGTTTTTTCAAAATTTTTCAACTTTTGAAAAAAAAACAGATGGCCTTAAAGCTCTTTGAATTTGTAGAACAATCTATGATGGAGACTTTGATGTTAAAATTAACCGAATTTGAGAAAACTGGACAAACAGGTAAAACTTTTATTTCGCTGGGAAATCTGATAATTTATTTCCATTTTGGGAAATTAGAAGTCGACCACGTTTTTCGTGACCTTTACAAATCTGCTGTTCGATAGTAGATTTTGCCTTCCTTTCAACAAAAGAAATGCACTGAACTTAAAAAGTAATTACAAGTCAAACCGCGAAAAATAAAAATTGAGCGTGAACAAATTTTAAGAATTTCTCCTGAAAAAAAATCAGCAAGACCTCTATAAGAGTACTCATTACGTTCATTACTTTTAAAAACCACCAGTCAAGCCACGAAAAAAAAATTGAGCATGAACAAACTTTTTCCTAAAAAAAAACAAAAAAAAATCACTACGTTCATTAATCTTAAAAATTAACATCCATTTTTAAAAATAGAATTTATTCACGTTTTTTGTGACTTTAACACTTTTTTTAATTGATAAGCGTTATTTTAAAGCGTTTGCCTTCCTTTTAACAAAACAATAAAGTGAAATTCAAAAGAAATCAAAAATCGGACCATGAAAAACTTTGCGCGTGAGCAACTTTTTCCCCTAAAATAAACAAGAAAACTCATTAGACCTATTTAAATGAAAATCACTTTAAGGTAGCCGAGAGACAATGGGAATAGAGTCAATGAACGCAAGTAATCAGAAAAAATACTGGCTTGTTTTTTGAAAAAAATCTCAACTTTCGAATATCCAAGAAAAAACTGCCTTTAAGCCCTTTGAATTTCTAAAACAATTTATGATTGACAATTCTTTATATAAAAATAATCCAATTTGAGAAAATTGGATCAGTAAGTAAAAATTCTATTTCACTGCGAAATCTGATAATTTTTCAATTCCATTTTCGAAATCAGAAATGGATCACGTTTTTGGTGATCTTTACACTTTTGCTGCTCGATAGCGGAGATTGCAAAGGTAACAACGGTAAGGAACTGAACTTAAACAAATCAGAAGTCAAGGCGCGAAAGAGTAAATCTAAGCCTGAACAAATTTAAGACTTTTCTTGGAAAAAAAATTATGACGACAGTCTGAACTAAGTTATTTAGAGTACAATCTCTGAACAATTCCACCAAATGCACTTGATAAAATAATTGTTATTCATGAGAATTATTGTTAGAGTATTTATTCGGAAAAAATGAAGCTGCTTACGTAAGATATATTTTGCACCAATAGGACTCACATAAATCAAACACAGAAAACTTCTTACTCATCACATTGAAGCCTAAATTATCATATTTGCCTCACAAAAAACTTTTGTTCAATTCCACTACTACTTTTTATAAAACCCAAGACTTTTTTGACTTTAATAAACTTAGCTGTATGCATGTATTCAGCGGTATATACGCGGACCGAGCAATCTTAACCGTTAGTTTTTGCACTTCCAAGCTTTTCTACTTGAAAATTAGATTGCAGCGAGCCTAAAACTGTTTCAAGATTATTTAATATATCGAATTGCCAACTGTTCAACACAGAAGCGAAGCTGAGCTTCGCACCTTTTGCGTTACAAAACAAGCAACTTCGAAAAAATTGAAAATGTCAAAAAAACTACATCTATAAAAATGAATAAGGCTAGTTTTGGGACAAAAACATGCCATGACAACAAAATGTGAAATAAGCATCAGAAAAAAATTAACCAAGCGGTAAAAAGCCGAAAATACCTCAGCAGAAACCTCTTAAGCCGAAATAAAATCAAAAAGACAAAAAGGAAAAGAAAAAAAGCCGAAACAAAAAATCTTGAAATAAAAAAGTAAAAACTCTATTACAAATTTTAGCATTTCGTGCAATCTAGGGGGAGCATAAACAATATGACTACCTTCAAACCACTCAAAAATAGGCCACTAAGCCGGTGAAATTTAAGCCGAATCATTTGAGCAAAATAAAGTTTTTAAGCGGAAAAAAATATACGAAATCAAGGTTAATGAAATTATAAATAACAGAAAAAACACTAAAAACAACAACAAGCTAGCTTGCGTAGAGCAAAACAAAATATTTTTACGATGTGGCAACTAAGCCGACAAAATATAAGCTGACAAATAATCAGCCGACAACTTTTTTCGAAACGGAATATTTCCCGTTTGAAAAAAAAACAGGTCCTGTCAGATTCTAACCCAAGACCTTTGCCATCCCAAGCGTAATCGTTAGCACCAGACCAAGTGTTCCGCAGAACCACCAAATTGAATTTATTATCAACTGAGCCTAAATTTATCATTCCTAATTTTGACAATTCTGTGAACAAAGTTATTAACGGAAAAAGTCTAGTACCCGATTGCAATACCATTGCTTATCTCAAAGGTAAAAAACAGATAGCCTGTAAAATCTGTCAGTTTCTAGAAGAATTTACGATGGGCGATTTTTGATAAAACTGACCCAATTTGAGAAAACAAGATCTGGGAAATCTAAAAATTAACTCCGCTTTCGAAACTTGAAGACAATCCCTTTTTTCGCGACCTTTATACTTTTGCTGTTCGATAGTGGATTTTGTCATCCTTTTAACAAAGGAAAAGAAATGGAATTTAAAAAATCAAAACAAACCCGAAAAAGTAAATTTGAGCCTGAACCAATTTTATGACTTTTCCTGAAAAAAAATCATCGCGACCTATATAAGAGTCTGAACTACGTTCATCGACTCTTAAAAATCCACACGTTCATTAACAAATTATCAACAGATATGATCACACTAATTGATGTCAGGTTGGGTCGTTTCAGATGAGCTTACCTGCGTTAGACGGATCTAAAGTAGCAATCGAGCATTTTACAGACAACAGTATTATTATTATTTAATAGCTAGTTGAATATTATTATTCAACAGTTTAAACTAAAAACTAATGTATTTCACACCTCGAGGCCGAGGAGTGGGTTATGGAAACCAGTCACGTTATGTTGCATCGAAATAAACAGAGGGCGAAGCAGCTTATTGGTTTAGAAGCAAGCTCAGGGGAGATAAATCGCAGAAAAACTCAGTTTAATTAATTTGTGCTTGGGGAAAGGCAATGCTGGTTGCATTTAGCGTGTCTAATGAGAAGTGAGATGGCTTTCCTTTTTTTCACAAAATTTTTGGGCCCAAAAACAAACTCCATTTAGAGATTTTATAGATTGCATTTTTATCTCTGCTTATGTTATTCTAAAAAAAGTTGGAGCATTTCTTCATTTCATTTGTTCAATCTCGCCATGTTCAAAACGGGGAGGCCGATTGCTTGCACTTACTTCTTTTTCATCTATGCATACCAAAAGTGCTTCCAATTCTACCTTACCGTTGCCAATTGCCTCGCTTGCTTTAAATATGTTAAGTGAATTAGTCAGTTGAAATTTCATGACCACACCAAACCAAGCTAATAAGGAACATCCAATGTTAAATATACAGAAACTTTCAATAATTCGGCTAGACAAAAATTACTAAGCAGTACAAAATGTAGAAAAAATACGTCATATTATTAGAATTTGTAATTTTCAGGTGCAATTGTAATGAAGTACTAATTTTTACTCAGTGACTATTAACTTTAAAAAAAATTTTCGATCTTTTTTGGATTGATATTTATTTTCCAAATGGAGTCCCTCCAAAAAAATTAAAAGACACAATTTTGATAACCTAAAGCCGTACCAGATGTTCCGTTTCGGCACTTTTTGAAGGTTTTGACAAAAAATGTATGGCCCCTGATCCCCCTCAAAGTTAGTATATGTAGATCTGAAGGCTCTTGAAAAATTTCAGAATTTTAGAGTCGGTTAGCCAAAAATGATAGTGCCCAGTTTTTGACGATACCTACAACGAAAATTTTCTTTTTTTTTAAGTAAAAAACTAACTCTGTGTAATCGGATTTTAATTCGAACTCGTTTTCGGGAATGAATTGGTCGAACATGAACACGACATTGGTCTCTTTCTTAATTGAGTCTTTCATCGCAGCTTCCAAGGATGCATTGGACAGGGCGAATGTCTTCACACATTCGAGGTTGTCCAGGGGCTTGCACAGGTTGGAGCCGTACACTGTCACATTTTTCTCTGCGGTGATTAAAAATAATTCGATTTTAAAATTTATAAACTCAACTAAATTTATATATTTGTTCTACGATTTCTCTACTATTTCCCCAAGACCAGCTGTCCAAAAAAATTTCATAGAGACGGAAACAAGAAAATCAAAAAAAAAGTTTTTGGAAAAAATGAAAATAATTTCAGAAAAACAGTCGAAAACACAATCACCAGTATTAACTAAGATTTTAGTACTAGCCAATTGATACCTAAGCCGGCATGTAGGTAGACGCCCATTGAGCCGAAAACAAAAAAAGCTATAAAAATTGTTGTAATAAGAAAATTTTGAGCAATTGAGTTGTAAAATTAACTTGCAACAGAAACTACTTGAACTTCTCAAGAAATATCATCAGTTTTCTTTTTTTTGCCTTTGAAGCGACACAGAAATCACCGATTTGGCAACTAAGCCGACAAAACATAAGCAGACAATCCGACAATTCAATTTTTCCGGGAAAAAATTTCAATTTCATACATACTGAAAAAAAAAAACAAGGTCCTCCGACCGGGACTCGAACCCATGACCGTAGGGTACAAAGACATCAGCGTTACTTCGTTTTTAGGGTGAAAAAGTCGTTCCCGATTACAAGACACTTGCTCCCGCAAGTTAAACATACTGACTCAAAATCTGTATCAGAAGTGAAACTTCTATCGCAAAAATGCTACAAAAATCGTTTGAGTTTTGATGGTGGTATCCTAAATCGAGAACAATGAAAAGACGTCAATTCTCAATGCCACTGTGACAATTATTTATATATTTTTTCCAAAACCATGTATAAATTTTTTCTTTATGATTAACACAATAATTCTTCTCTCTGGTATATTCATACCAGTGACAGAAGTATTACCTCCAGTTTTGGCCAGATGAGTCCATATGGGATGGAAGTGAGTCCACCACTGGGTCGACATGTCTATCTCTCCTTCAGCGTCGTCTGTGTTGTAAGAGAAGGACAGTTTGGCCTCTGAGTCATAGAGGAAGTTGTCGATGAAGTTGTGCTGATGAGGTTGCAGACCTTTCAAAAAGATTAGTCTTATATTTTCTCATCAAGGTCACCAATGAAACTTCACAACCATGCCTTAATTCTTTCTGTGCCAACTCAAGATTAAAATTAGTCCGTCCCCGGTAGCTGAACAAATACTTTTCTCTTGTTTTTGGCTCGACTGTAAGAGTGCATTGAGGAAGAAAGAGCGATTTTTAGGCATTACAGGAGAAAACTTTAAACAAAAAATCGATAAAAAATCTGCCTTCAACGATATTTTAGCAGAAAAACTGAAATTTCTTCAGCAAAAAATCTAACAAAACTGAAAGATGGTTGTTTTTTTTTTAAATTTAATATCCGGGAATCAAAAATTGATATAAATTTTGAAAATTATTTTTATAGCTCAGCAAAATCAGTGAAACAAATCTTCCAATAATCAATTGAAGTAATTCGGTTAACTGATCTGGTAAAATACTGGAACTTCATTTCATTGAACGCACCCCAAGTAATAATATCATAACAAATGTCAAAAAGTTTAATTATGTTACTAGCCAAAAAATGTAATTTATAATCTTTTGAGTTATTGCGCCCAATTTATCAAACCTCAATTGCGCATCTGGGATTTTCAAAAAAATTTCGAGATTTTTTTGTAGGTCGGCCAAATTGATTTTTTAAGCTCTGCAAAGCACTAAAAAGACCCATTTTTGGCCAAATTTTTGGTGGCGCAAGCAAAATTTTGAAAAACATAATGCGTTTTGAGGCACTTTTTGGACATTTTTGACGAAAAAATCGCGTTTTTTCGGCGCGCGCTCCCACCTCAAGTTAAAATATATTTCAACTTATTGTTTAAGTGTCAGGTAATGTAGCGAACACATTTGTATAGGTCAATTCGATTTTCCTTTTTTTGTTGATCTTACACAAATTTGATATTTCACAGATGCACAACATTTCTTTATAAGTATAGTACAGTTCAAATTCATTTGCTAAAACGAAAGCAAAGTCCGCTCTCTCCAATTAACGAAAGTTCAAATGACGCGAAAAAACTTGAATGGCTTTTAACTTCAAAAAAGAATTTTCACTTTAATATATACCAACGGCATAAAACAATTGCCTATACTGGATTAATAGGTAATTGTTTCATGCCGTTGGTATATTAAAATGCTAATTCATTTTTGAAATTAGAAGCCATTCAAGTTTTTTTCGCGTCATTTGAACTTTCGTTCATTGGAGAGAGCGGAATTTGCTTTCGTTTTAGCAAATGAATTTGAACTGTACTTATAAAAAGAAATGTTGTGCATCTGTGAAATATCAAATTTGTGAAAAATCAACAAAAAAACGAAGATTAACTCGACCTTTACAAATATCTCCGCTATGTTCCCTGAAACTTGAATAGAGTAAGTTGCATAATTATTCTGCACCAGAGACGCACCTGTTAGGAGAGATGCAGTGGAAGGGAGGGTGAGGGGTGGGAACACTGAGGAGAGTGAGAGGGGGAAGGAGGCGCCCAGGGAGTCCAGCTGGTCCTGGGAGGAGTCCGACTGAGTCACACTTGGCAACAGGCCATCCAGCACCAACACGAACAGCTTCCTAAGAAAAACAATCAAACATTTGCAGAAAAAAAAGCGAGAGCAAATCCAAAATTCTGTCAACGAAGCCCCACTAGGAGATGAAATTAGAAACAGACAAACAAAAACAGAACATGAGACACTAAATTAGTTATCATTGCATACTTTAATGATCATTAATTTGTCCAGTTTGTTCCGACCATTGAAAAAAGGGATAAACTTTGATTTCTGGTGTATTTTAGTTTTTTTGTTTAAAAAAAAGTATCTCAGTGTCGAGAAAATGTCTTAGTCTAACTTTGAGCGAGTAAAGCAGGCGAGCAGGCTAATTATAAAAAAGATGGGCTATGAAAATTCAGTTTTACTCCAGTTAACTAATTTTTGAGGTTTATAGCCAAAACAAAAAAAACGTAGAAAATTTTATAAATTTTGATTTTTTTTATATAATGTCTCGACGAAAACCGTTGCGTATTTTTCTTTGACTGTCGATTTTCTTTGACTGTCGAATACGCCCAAATTTGAGGTGTTAGTCATATCCTTTCATCACACTACGCTCAAAAACAACATTAATTTGAAAAAAAAAGCATGAACAAAATTTTCACATATATTTCTTAAGAATATGGTGGGGACAATCTGTACAGGCTATCCTCTTCCTCGTCGTAGATCCGTAAATGTTGAGATTGACCGAAAACTTAAAGCAAAATCCGAATCTTATATATATATATATACATACACGAGATAGAAACATGTTAAATCACGTTTCCAAAAGCCAAGCTCTGAAGTTAAGGCCTAGGAAATTAGACGACAAGCAAATTAGACGATCGTAAAGAAACGGAATTTAAGGACAACCAATATTTACTCAGCCAAAAGTTAATTTAAGTATGTAGCAAATTTCACGCAATTTGCACGCAAGATATTGTCTAAATTGGACAACCAGTATTTACTCAGCCAAAGGATAATTTAAGTATGTAAACAAATTTCACGCAAGTTATTTTCTGATCGTCCAATTTGCTTGTCGTCTAATTTCGTAAACCCCTCTAACGTTTTATTCAAAATTTCATTTTCTAATTCCAATCACGCTGTAAGTGCTTCAATGTGGATTCACAATGTCGGTAGAAGGGGCTAACTGCGCGTAAAAAATATAAGTTTTGATTATTTTTGGGTAAAAGGAAGAAAAATTAACCTGTTCGCCGCAGCTGGATTGAGCTCAGCTTCTTCCGTTTTGGTTTCATTGTTCTCCAAGATAACTCGGTTGATTTGAAGGGCTATACTGACAAGGCACAAAAACATGCAACCCTGATTCATATTTGGCACATTTTTCTTAGGCAGCATTTTTGTTGATCTGAAAGTTCACAATGAAACAATTCTGATGCACTACAATGTTTCGGCGAAAATACGATTTAAAACAATCCAACGGTTTTATTACGAATCAACGCTGATTTAACCAACGATAAAACATCAATTTTTTGATGTACTAACCATAACCAACTGCAGTGTTATAGAATAAATTCAAAACTATTTATATTACGTGAACAATGAAAAAATTTTAAGTGATTTGACACGCCACTTCGATTGAGGACTATAATTGGACCACAGTCTGACTATAGCTAGTTACTAAAGCGTCAGCAGGACTTAACAAAGATACCAAATTTATGGTGCGTGAAAGAATAAAGAAAGACATCGAAGAGTGTTCAATGTTTCCAAAAAAAAGCCACAAAACTGCCGAAAAAAAATACATTTAAGACGATGAGTATCGAATGTCTCGCCTGATATTAAGAATAAATACAAATAATTCTTTCTAGGAAAAAAAAACATATTTTCTTCCATATATAGGAAACCACTGTCACGCATACGGGTTAGCAACAAAAAATTTCACAGTGACCCAAACAACAATCAAAAAACAGTTTTTGGGAAAAAATGAAAATAATTTCAGAAAAACAGTCGAAAACACAGTCACCAGTACGAACTAAGATTTTAGTACTGGCCAATCGATACCTAAGCCGACAAAAGGGTACACACCCATTGAGCCGAAAACAAAAAATGCTAAAAAAAATTGTACAAAAATTTTGAGCAATTGAGTTGAAAAATTAACTTGCAACAGAAACTACCTGAACTTTTCAAAAAATATCAATCATTTTTCTTTTTTTTTTGCCTTTGGAGCGACACAGAATGAGGTGAATAAGCCAATAGAAAATAAACCGAAACCATATAGGCCGAAGAAAACTTTAAAGCCGAAAAATAAGAAAGAAGAAACACGGAAAACATACAACGAAGGGGTATTAATCTTAGAAATTTTTATGAGCGAACTAAAAACACTTAAATCGACGATGAAAATCGCTGACAGCAAGAAACAAATCACCGATTTGGCAACTAAACCAACAAAACATAAGCAGACAAATCTACAATTCAATTTTTCCGGGAAAAAAATTCAATTTCATACATACTGAAAAAAACACCTGGACTCGAACCCATGATCTAAGGGAGCAAAAACATCCGTGTTATATCGTTGTTTAGGGGAAAAATCGTTCCCGATTACAAGACACTTGCTCACACAAGTTAAACACACTTACTCAAAATCTGTATGAGAAGTGAAACTTCTATCGCAAAAATGCTACTAAAATAGTTCGAGTTTTATGGTGGTCTCCTAATTCGAAAAAACTGAGAAGACGTCAATTCTTAATGCCACTGTGTCATTTCTTTATATTTTCCCAAAACCATGTATAAACTTTTTCTTTTTGATTAAATCAATAATTCTTCTCTGTGGTATATTCATACCAGTGACAGAATTATTACCTCCAGTTTTCGTATCACCTCAGTAAAGGTCTGAAAGATATATCTGGTGCAATTGATTTTGCACTAGGCTGAGAACCTCCAGTTTTGGCCAGATGAGTCCATATGGTATAGAAGTGAGTCCACCACTATCTCTCCTTCAACGTCGTCTATGTTGTAGGAGAAGGAAATTTGAGACGATTTAAGACGATGAGCATCGAATGTCTCGCCTGATATTAAGAATAAATACAAATAATTCTTTCTGGGCAAAAAACATATATTTTCTCCCGTATATAGGAAACCACTGTTACACATAAGGGTTAGCAAAACAAACATTTCAAATTTTGCCATCAGACAAACATTCAATAAACATAGCACACAAACAGTTGGACAAGTGTCAGTGAAATCAATGAAACCGAAAAAAGTGAGATTTAAACATTCCTTACGTTTTTTCCGGAATTTCGAAAGTTGAGAAATGTTTAAATCTCTTCCAACTGATAATTTTTTCCAAATGCCTGTGAGCTATATTTGTTGAATGTTTGGTTGTCTTATGAATTCGTTTTGAATTTGTTTTGCGTTCGACCTTCGAGAAAAAACGTATCTCTTATTAATGACATTATTCTCATACAAACCCCAATAAAAACACTTGATAAGTAATTTCTCTACTTGACATCCTTTTTCAACACTTAAATAACATTGACGCTTTCAACACTTTTTCAACACTTAAAGTCATTGACTCTTTTTCAAAATAACATCCTTTTTCAACACTTAAAGTCCTTTTTCAACACCTAATATAACATCCTTTTTCAACACTTAAAGTCATTGACGCTTTTTCGCGCCATTTACACTTTCGTAATTCAAAGCGTAATTGGCTAAACAAAAAAATCGAAATTGCGCGCAATCAAACTTCATGATTTTTGACTTTAAACCAGAAGGCCTAAATAAATGATCAACCAACAGTTGTAAAAAACTAAAGAAAACCAAAAAAGTTTTTAAATTTTCAGCATTTCAAAAAATATATATAATCTCAAAACTAACCACATCTGATTCAAGTAATACAGATCAAACTCAGATCAAACCAACAACTAATCATTCTCAAACTGAAACTAGCCTCAATTCAATTTGGAACGACTTTTTTTTCAAAAATCAAGAACCTTGTTCGAAATTTTTTCGATAAACCTAACCAAATTTGGGAAAACCGGATCAAGAGATATTTCATTTTGTTGAATATTAGAAATGTAGATCAATTTTGGAAACAGACCATTCAAGATTTTTCGCGTCACTTACACTTCGATTGGTGGAGAGCGTAATTTGCCTTGCAATAACTAATAACAAAAAAAATCAATCAAGTGCCGTAATATAAATGAGAGCACAGAAACAATTCAGCCAAAAACAATTGAGCCAATTTCAAATCCAGACACTTCAGCTTAAAAAACTTAAACCGTTTGCCCAAATTAGATTCAAAAGACTAGATCAACAAAAATTTTAATAATAAAAGTGAAACATCAAGAAACAGGTTTCAAAGATTACAACGAATTTGCTATAAGTAAACTTTTTAGTATACCTGTACATTGAAGTTGTAACGTTTTCAATATTTCAATATAGTCTCGATTGTAGTTACTTGCATTTTGGTACGAGTGACTCGTTGACGCTTGAATACTTGGGGTTGGAATTTTTAAGAGTATCAACGGTCATAAGTCTTTGTACTGATATGGGCAATTTTAGCTCATGTTTTAAAAAATGTGACGCGCATGGGAAGGTATGTGTGGTTTTGTCGACAAGAATTAGTTCAAATCTATCAAACCACCTAACAAATTACTTGAAAAATTACTAGACGTTCGAAGTAATTGTTCCGACCATAGAACCTGGAAAGCGGGGATGAGCTTTGTCTTCAGACATTTTTTTTCCACGCAAATCAGGTACCATAAATAATATCATCGGAATTAGATCCATTGACATATCATTAAAAAGTCCTTTTAACCATAAGAACCACATAAAAAATTCTACTAAATTTTGTGACGAGAAAAACCATTTTGAAATTTTTGATTTTAGAGTAACTTCGAGTGAAAAATACAAGCAAACAGGTTTTTTCTGGTAGGTTTATAATTCAAGTTGAGCCATAGACATTTACTTTTACCCCAGTAAATTTAGTTTTCTAGTGCCTTCTTGGGAATAAAGAACCTTTTAAAAAAGTTTTAAAAAACTCTGAAAAGTGTTTTTTAAATGTGCATAAGCTTTTTGTTTTCCATTTTTTTTAGAAAGCTGTAGTCTTAAACGCCTACCTCTTTATTACAATCGAATATGCAGTCTTTTCGCACACTGTGAAAAAAAAACACAATTTGACACAGCGGCGAAGCGGAGCTGTGCATCACGTGCGATACAACGCAAGCCTAACATTACAAGCTAGCGAACAGAGGCGGAAACAACTTGTCAAAAAACTGTCGAGATTAAAACAAGCAATAAGAAATCGTTAAAAAACTTTAATCGATCAATTGAATCACAAGCGACATGAACTTGAAAAACTAATTTGTCCTTCAAACGGTACAAAAACAGTTGACTGGGCCGATACAACAAAAGCCAAAACCATGTAAGCTGAATGAAACTTTCAAGTGATAAAAAATGGACAAATATTGAAGCCAGATTATGTACATTTTGAATTACAGGAAAAAATCATCAATACTTGCAATTACAGGAAAAGTTGCCTACACTACAAAATCTGTGATGTGTCAACTAAGCCGACAAAACATATGCAGACAAGTAATAGGCCGGCAATTTTTTCCTGAAAAAAACTTCCGATGAGATTGTTTTTGGAATAAATGAAATACTCAATTGAATAAAAACAGTCGGTAACAAAAATACCAGCATTAAATAAGTTTTTATTACTTATCTAGCGGCCACTCAGCCGAAATTAAGTGGTTTTTGCCCTGCAAACAATTAAAATTAAGTTGACAGAATCAATACAACATAAACCGAAGCCATGTAAGCCGAATGGAAAAAACAAAACAAAAATAGAAACAACCAACCTGAATTAATTTAAAACAAGCATTAAAAAACCTGAATTAATTTAAAACAACTAATTTTTGCCCTTCAAACAATTAAAATTAAGTTGACAGAACCAATACAACATAAACCGAAGCCATGTAAGCCGAATGGAAAAAACAAAACAAAAATAGAAACCAGGGCTAGTAAATTTTGAACTACAGAAAATCAACAAAATTTGCAATTAAAAAAGTGCTAATATCTCAAAAAATCATTGATGCGTCAAGTAGGCTGACAAAGCATACACAAACAAGCAATAGGACGACAATGCAGTTTTCACCGAAAATAATTTTCAGATTCAAATATACTAAAAAAAACAAGGTCCGGCCGGGATTCAAAACCCTGACCTTATGTTGTAAAACGACGGTGTTACCTCTGGGCCAGGCGCGAAGCAACCTGATCGTCGTTAAGACTCAACAATAAAGCAAGCTGAAAATTAGTAGGAAGAGTTGTTTATGGACAAAACTCTAGCTCACGATTAGAAAACATTTGCTCTCGCAAGTGTAAAACATAGCCAACAGACAGTTGGAACAGTCAATGTACGCAATTTAACATTTTAATATTTTTTTTGTATTTCGCTGGGATATCTGAAAATAAAACCCACTTTCATACTGGAAGTCAATAACATTTGTCGTGAACTTTACAGTTCAGCTGTTCGATAGTAGACGGCGAAAAAGTGAATTTCAAGACTTTTACTGAAAAAAAAAGAAAAATCATCGCGGCATATACGAAAGTCTAAGCTACGTTCATCGAATCTTAATATAAAAGAAACTTCTTTTTACTATTCTGGTGGGAACTTTCTGTGACACTTGCACAGCAACCGGGTATCTCTGTTTGAAAATGCAAAACTATCTAAAAATTGAACTTCCCAGTAAATTAGCGAATACTCAGAAGTCCGACTTAACTCGGACTTCCGTTTTGTTCCGAGTAAAAATCAGCCAACATTTTCTTTTAGTTTCTGCCGTTTTCCCAACTCTTACACAACCAAATCGTCATTAATTGTTTAATCAACTATGCGTCAAAAATTCAAACCTATACCTTCATCGGTTGTAGACAGTGAGATGCACGTGAATAAAACACTCGTTCATTTGCTCTGTTGAGTAAAAAAAAGTTGTAACTTCTTTCTCCCGGGACTTTAAAAGCAAACATTCTTGTCTGGTGACTAAGACATGATTAAACATCCCAATGTCAAAGCTGGATTAAAAAAAGAACAATCAAAAACAGTTAATTCTTATTGCACAAGTCAAATTGCGATAATTAGTTCATTGCTTGACATACCAATTTCAACAAATTCAAGTATTTTAAAAAAGATATCATATTAAATTAGAAAGCATTGGCTACAAAACAATAGACAAAAAGCAAAATTTCACATCTTGAAGCAACACTGGTTCACAAGTCGCCCATTTCAAACAACAATACTAAAAATTACACCTTGGAACAAAAGGTACTATCATCCGTTGTTTTTAAAAACAGAGCATAAAAAATCAGCTAAATTTTAGATAAGATAGATGGTATTGTCAGAAACCATCACTTGATTGGCATCTTGCATTTTCTCCAGGAACAAAACCATTTCAGGCCTCTCCAACTCAGATTCAATTTCATTCACGTTTTTCTCAAGGTCATCCATAGTAATTTCCTGGACTCTTTTTGAAACAAACACAGAGTTCAGTGCCTTCCTGAACTTCGAGTATCTTTCTTCGTCAAACACAGCAAGAGGATCTGAAGTTTTGTCTGCGGGTTGCGAATCTTTGGCCCCAGCCTTTTTAGTCTTCTTCGGAACGCCTGGTAGGGCAGGTGTGACACCATCAGCGTCAAGGTCATAGGGATCCTTCTCGGCTGTCTCGCCAATGGTTCCCTTGCGGATTCGCTTGGCAGCTGCTTTGGCGTCAGTGTGAGTCACATTTTCGGCTGGTTGTTCATCGGCTACAGCATCCGAGACTCTGCCTCGCTTCTGGGTCCTAGCTGTAGTCCCGGTGTGAACACCTTCCTCGCTCTCGTTGCCCGAATCCATATCTGCTTCACGTGCTTTGGACTTGCGGGTCAGAACTTTCTTGAAGAAGGCGTACTCGATCAGTTGAATAGAGGCTTCCGCGTCCTGTGCTTCGATATATTTACTCAACCTCGCTCTGGCATGCGCAGTTGAAAGTCGGATCAAAGTTTCCAGGGTTCGAACAGTCACTGGTTGAGTCCTGGCGGTCTGAGTGTCCTTGTTGTAGATATCTTCTGCTCGTAATTTGACGTACTCTTCAGAAATGAGGTCTCTGGCCTCTTTGGTCAGCTGGGGCGCGATGCTCTTCGCAAACTGGATGTACTTGCGCATAAACTGGATGCTCACAATTCGCTTTCCCTTCTCTTTGGGTCCATGGAGTAGGTTGTCGTGTTTATCGTACACTTGAAAGTCAGTGATATCACTGTTATCCTGAAACACGTTCAAAATAGACGTTTAAAATCTTAACATGTGCTTGCCAAAAACTGCAACTGAATACGGAGCGATTTGGATTTGCCTATTCATTTCTGAAATATTTGAACCGCTCTGATTGCCAGTCATCGAGGACTCACTCTATTTTTGTTTTGTTTTAAAAATTAATATACAAATTTACCTCAGTGAGATTCTCAGTGGTGAGAGCATCAACTCCGCCTCCGAACGGCAACACGTCTCCGTCCTGCTGGTCCGATGGTCTGTACCTGTGGATTCTCAACACATGGTCAGCAATATTTCCATCTTGCTCCGCATTCATTTCATCCAACAGAACAAATAGAACATCGAAACGCGACAGAAGCGAGTCCTGCAGTCCAATATTCTCCATTGGCGTTTTGTACTGGTCGTAGCGCCCATACACTGGATTAGCAGCCGCCAAAACCGAACATCTCGCATTTAGTTGAGCGTGGATGCCCACTTTTGAGATTGAAACACGACCTTGTTCCATCACTTCGTGAATAGCAGTTCGATCAATATCCGACATCTTATCGAACTCGTCAATACATACGATTCCTCTATCAGCTAAGACCATGGCCCCAGCCTCCAGTCTTTTGTCGCCTGTCTCCGGGTCCACCGTCACAGCAGCTGTCAGACCAACACCCGAGGATCCTCGCCCTGTGGCCGGAATCGCTCTCGGAGCTGTGTTCAAAACGTACCTCAACATTTGAGACTTGGCTACGCTAGGATCTCCGATTAACAGAATATTGATATCTCCTCTCAAGCGAGTTCCGTTGTCCAACGTCTTCTCAACGCCTCCCAGCAACATACACAGAAGGGATTGTTTAACATATTTATGTCCGTGAATTGTAGGCGCAAGTGAGTTCGACAGCTCCTCGAATAGATCAACATTCTTTTGACGAGCGAATTTGCGGATTTTTGTCAGATCTTCAGCCGTGAAGACACTTTTGACTTCTTTGCTCATAACTTTCACATTGTTACACAGCAGAATAGAGCGAAAATTTCCGCTGGTATATCCCCCTTGCTTATTTGGTAGACATCGGTACACACCAATCGCCAGAATACGGTCACCCGGTTTGCATTTATCAACCAGGTCATTGTCACATACAATTTCCACAGACCTCGGTAGTTGTCCAGCAGGAGCCTTTTCCGGCATCTCTTGAATAGTCACAGTTTGATGATCTTTATAAGTTGAGAGACCGTACTCGGTCTCCAGTGGATTTCCGTCCTCGTCTTTCGTCGGGTAGGCGCTGCTTGTCGGAAACGCTTCTAAGGACGTCATGTCAGTATAGCGTCTCTCAATTGTCTTTTGCGTCGCGGGACAATAGTGCACACTCTTCACCACTTTCGGTCTGATCAAAGAGCATTTCGTAACAATTCCTTCCACACAAACAAGCTTTCCCAAGTACCGGGCACTCAATGTTCGCGGTGTCACGTGATTGCCTCCGAAGCTGCCTTCGAAACCCACGAAAAACTCGCCGACTGTCTTTCCGAATGCGGGATCAACAGTTGTGACGAACTCTTTCAGTGTTTTCTCGATCGCAATGATCTCTTCAAAGGAGGAGTTGAGCAGCATGTTGCATCTACTCGGGAACTTCCTCCGAAGGTCGTTCAAGTTGATCACGAGTCGGCACTCGTTCTGTTGGATCATGTCCCGCACTTTGCCCGCGTAGATGTCCTGGTCTGCTGTGTCATCCAGGAAGTCCATGTAGGACCTCTGCAGCTCCCGCATGCGCTCATCACGAAGAGTAACGTCCATGTTTACAAACTCAAACAGTCAAGATCTGAAATTAAAATTTTACCTACTTTAATTGCAATTTCAGAAAATCTCCTTTTTCGCCATAGAAGAATTTTGAATCCACCAGCTGGGAATCTAAACTGAAGCACAATTATTAAAGCTTAACTCATTAAACTTCCGGACATCCAATCGTATTTTCTTAAATGCTACTCAAGTTCATCGGCAACACAGCTAACACTCTCGAAAAAATTCCGCGACAAATTAAGCATAAGTTTAAAGAGAAGAAATGGTCAAATTAATTGACTTCCTAATCTTGCTGAGCTGAGTTTCGACCTGAATATGAGTCTTATTAATTCAAAAATTCATCAGAAATTCATGCGATGTCATTAAAATTTCATTAACAAAAGCGGAAGTCTTTACAAGTCCCAAAACTGTTACACAAAAAAGAACTTCAATCACATGCGTGCAAACAAAGAGCTGTCACGCGGTCTATCAATATGATTACATCTTTGTACCAAAATGAACATCTCAACCGCTCAAAAGGAGCAATAAATGAGAGCAAAATTGAGATTTCAGAACCATTTTATGATCGTTTTCCTTAATGAAGCGTGAAACATTCTATCTGAAAGCATAAATAATTTTGGAACACACAGCCATATCAGCTAATAATATTTATTGTATAATTGAAATAAGACGGATTTCATGGATGGGCATACAACATCTATCATCATTTCGGATACTTCGAGTGCAAGTTCGGAATGTCGAGACGTCATGCCACTTGCGAATCAAATGAGGGGCCGCAGACCCAGTTTCCAACACATGTACCATCCGAAGAGACGCCCTTCCACTGTCTTCTTACACGATCTCTACAAGCAACAGTTAGTACGTTTTCATTATTCATTCCACACTTCCCGCTATGAAGACCAAATTCACACTTTTTCACATTTCGTCACTTGCTGAAACAAATAAAATGTAGCTGAAAATAATTAGCTATTGCTATTTGTACAATTAAAAACTCAGTCTGTCTATTTGGCTATAGGGCGCATTGCAAGTGGCAAAGAGTACAAGTAATGGCTATAGAGCGCATGGCAGGTGGCAAAGAGTACAAATAATAAGTGAACCCAGGCGCGGATCTAAGAATTTCTCGAGAGGGGGATTTTCAAAACAATTTTGAAAACTTATCGAGCTTTTTTTAGGTTGACCAAATTGATTTTCTGAGATCTCCCAGACCATTATAAAGACCCTAATTTGACCAAATTTTCTGCGCCGCAGGCAAATTTATGAAAAATTTATTTTTTTCCCGGCTTTTTCATCCTTATATTTCGCCCCTAAAATCTCACACAGAGTTTCCTATTGAATTGTTGTTGGGTGCGTGGAAGAAAACGTGTTAATTATTTTAAGAGTAGTGAAACTTGCAAGATTTATTTTTTGCATCCTCCTATTCAAAAAAAAAAACTTGCGAATGGGCAAAAAAGCCGGGTCAAAAACAAAATGTACTTTTTTCATTAGAAATACTACAAAAGTTGATAGAAAAGAGAAACAAGACTGCTCGTATCAGGGCGAAGCCCTGAATGTTCCGACTGCCTTTTAAGGTTTATGGAGCAGTAATAACATTTAAAAATTCAATGAAATAAAAACAAAATCAAAAAAAAAATTTGAAATTTTTTATGAAAATCATCCCCCCACACGCCATAGAAAGTACATAAGGATAGATTTCGCTCCTTGTAACAAACCAATTATGGCACATAAGCTTCTTTCAATCAATTTGGAACGATTTCTAAGAAGGCTTATATCTCCGCTTACGCGTTAATAGCGCGAAATATATCGCGCTTTAATTGTCTCAAATTGGCCAAAATGGCAATCTTTAAACCACCATAACTCTACGCAAACTGATCACAGGTAAAATATCTTTTCAAATTTAAGCTCAGGACAACAATATTTTTTGAATGATATAAAAAAAGTTCCGTCAGAAACGGTTAGTTAAAAAGTCGAAATTTCACCCCTAGCACAAATATTCTGGTACTTTCGTTACGAAGGTCGGAACAATTACAATACGCGTAGCTCGAGTAAACAACATCAGAAAGTTCACATTCAACAAATTATGGCTCTCTCCGAAATTTTGCATTTATGCCATGACTCGTTGAAGAGAAAATGGATGTCTTCATATTTAGCTTGAAGTGTGGTTGTATTTCTTAAGATAAAATTGAGAGCCTGATACTTTCCAGGAACCAACATGAGCGAGAGATTGAAGACAAGCAGTTCAGTCAAAGATCCCAATCACGGGTAAGAGCTTCTTAAGAATTTCAATTCAGATAGAAAACATTGTTTCCTCTGCTAGATGAAATATTCATTTAGATTATTTAGATTTGAACGTTCAAATCTCGTACCTAATTCAAACCGGTGTTATGAGACATAAATAATTCAACAACAAGGATGAAAATACGTTGAAATGCACTTTTTAAATATTCTTTCAGTTTCCTTCAAGAGCTTTAATAGTGAAACTAACGACCCGTGAAATCTTTTGATGAAAGGCTCTCGAATCCAAAAATTAACAGCCGAGATGTCATTTATAACAATGGTTACCAACAAGATGCAAAATGGATAGAAAAAAATAATAATATTTTCCTCACAATTACTTGAATTCTGTAAACCTCGACTAAATTATGGATATTACCAACGAGGTTTTTCTTACGCAGGAAGAGAACGCTTCTTCACTCGGCGAACACCAGGATGAAAAAGAGAAAGACGACGTTAACAAAAAAGGCATCTTTTCCAGTTTCCCACTCTTTGCAACATTTCCAAAAGCCACCTAGGATAGCCTGTTGCTGAGCAATTAGCAGAGAATGTTCCGACAAATAGATTTTTCAAAAAATCAGTAATAAGAATCGAAAGCTATTTTTGGCCATTTTTGTTGTCTAAATTTCCTGTTATTTTTTCTAGAAAATGCAGTTGGATTAGGTATAAAAAGCAAGAAGATAGGTTTCCATAGTTTAAAAAAATTTTAAACTATAGCGTTAAAATTCCAGTAGATTTCAAAGTGGAAGATCAGCCTCTCGCCAAATTTCGTCTAATAAGTCTGAAAACCGTAAACATTCAGAGCAGTTTTTCTAGACATTGAAACGAAATTTTCGAATTTTTTAGAATCCGAATTACGACTGTTGCGGTTTTAATTTGATGCTAACTAACTCCCTACGAGTTTTCCTTGAAGTAGTCTAAATTGGCTGAGAAAATCTAGAAACGGACCCCCCTGATCTATAGTTCCTTTCCACTATTCGTGAATGGTTGGTCGCAACAATTACTTTTCAAACAGACGTAGAAGCTATTTACTTCTGGCAAATATTATACAAACAGGGCCAAAACAAATTATTGCGAAAAAATCAATTTGCATGTAACTTGTCTCGAGATTTTCAAAAATGGGCGGGGAAACTTGAATGGGTGTGGAATACAGGAATTGTGGGTCGGAAGCCGAAAGAGACGGCGACGACTGAAGTGTTGCGAGCACGCGCGGAGGAGTACAGACTGAATGGGGAGATAAAGCAGTTCAGAGTTGGACACCAGAACAGGCTGAAGCACATCGAGAAAATGAAAGACACCCTGCAGCAACACAAGCACCAGGTACCAAATCAACCCATAGATCAATGTCTCCATTCTCCACTTGAACTTTCATTTCAACTGAACAGAAATTTCAACTGCATTTGAGAAACTATCATTTTTTGAACAGCACCTCTAATGAAAACGAACATTACTCCATGAATGACCCGATGTTGATGAATGGCATGACGTCATAGATACAATTGTGGTTCCCCCAAAGGGGTGCTTCAAACGCAATTATAGACAAGGGGAAAACCGAAAACAAATAGTAGATAAATTTACAATCGCTCTTCAACTCTTTGGGGCTTTCCCGCAGAAAAATTCTGTTCACAATAGTTAGTTTGTTCACCATGCCAATTTTCAATCCATTATAACAACGTAGAAATAGTTTTTCAAACCTCGAATGTGGCGAAACGTGGAAGAAAGCCTAGGTCGTTTGAGGCCAAGTAATTTCAAAGCCGAGGGGCAGTTATCGAGAAAGCAAGTTATAATCTATATTTTTTGGTGAACACAGCTGAAGCAGCGCATAGACGACAACGGCAAATTCATTTCGGAGCAGTTCAACAAGCAGTTGAGGGCGGAGGCCAAGTACAAAGAGGAGCACAGGGCTGTCCAGACTCTGGAACAAGAGCTGGCCCAACTGGAACAACAGGCACACCACCTCAATATCAGGTCCCATCCTCCTCTCTCTTTCTCTGAATAAGTGCAGCAGAGTTTCGAGCCCCAATATGGTCCTTGTTTCTTGCTTAAGGATGTGGCAATAACTATTAAATAACAAAACACTAACACCGGCGTTAAGAGCCTACAACTACTCAAAGTGGAACAGTTCGTAAGTTGGTTCTTTTCCTCGTGGATATACGGTCAGATAATTTGTCTCAACACTTGAACTGTGTTTAAAATCCTAAGGACGTTCAAACGAGAATTAGCAAGCGCATTTCAAAACAAATTTTTTGATTTCACATTAATAAAAAAAACCAACAGTGGATCCATCTGATTTCAACTAAAATTGATGGTTTGAACAGGTTCGCATAAAATATGAAATTTCAAAGCAAGCTCATAAAGCAATGTAAATTTGGACATACCAAGCTGTGTTATAAATTGCAAAGGTTTACAAAAAGCGAAATTTATTGAAACAAACTAGCACGCCAAAAAAAATGAACTTTTTGAAGGTGTTTTGATTCCTTGAATTCCTTTGCAAAAAGAAAACTTATTTTCTCAAGTCGGCTAATCAAGCGACAAAACGTCGGCCTGCTTGAACTCAGAAACTACTGAAGCAAGCTTTTAAGTTATTTGCTCACCTGAATGGACTTTGAAAAAATTTGCAGGCAAGAAAAACCGAAATATTTCGTTCAGTATGCTATCAAGCTAAAATTCGACAATTAACTAAGTTGGCTAAACATTTGCAATTCTTGAAGCAAATTTTTGAAATTTTCTGTAAAGCAAGCCAATCAAAATTAGTGGACAGTTGGAACGATTCGATTTGTTTTGATGGCTCTCATTGAATCGGAAGATGTTGAGGTTTTGAAGCAAACTATTCAAGCGATGAGTTTGAACCAATTCAGTAAGTTATGACAAATGCAATTAATTTTCGTTGAAGGTTAAAGCAAGCATTTCCGCCATGAAAATATTGGACAATTGCTAAAATTTTTGAATTTTTGCAAGCTACTCAAGAAATTGAAAAATGAAACAATTTAACTTAATACAAGAATTGAATAATTAATGTCAACTACTTGCAACTGAGACACATTTCGCCATGTTCAAGCTGCTTCGCCAAATTAAAAGTATCTTCTAAGTTTTCGCTATTACTGAACAGGCTCAGCAGAATTGATCCGGTCGTATTAAGTTAGCATGTATCAAAAGCAAGTTTAACGGAGCAGCAGAATGGGTATTTACCCATCTCTTCTCAAAAGATGTATCTTTAGAAACATGCAATATATTTTTAAAGCTAGTGATTCGTTTAGCTTTATGACCTATAAATGTGCTATTCAATTTGACTTGATGGGTCCCAAAAAACATCTCACATGAAAAAAAACTTTTAAAAAAGGATCGAACTTCAAACCATTCGCAGTTGTTTTATTAGCTTAAATTAGTTCGGAAAACGTGGCAAAAAAACTTCAAGCAACATCTCAACCAAAAAAGGGTTGAAACATTACTTGAAGCGTGATAGAGTGGGCCCCTGTTAGGCAGGTATGCGAGTGCAGTCTTGCTCATCGCTATACAGAGCATTTAAATGTAATTCAGTAAATCATTAGACATCGCTCGATCATTTTCTTCATTTGCTCTAACTTAACTGATAGCTCAATTGATATCAACAAATACAATAACAGATTTCTTTCTTGGAGACCTGCGCATTTATAGAGAACCCTTTATCCAAGATATAAGCCCTTTCCCGCTTAGTAACAAAAAAACTCTACACCGACATGCTGTGTTTGTTATATCAGGAGGTTTATATTGATCTGGGGGCTTAATTTAAAAAAACTACAATGGCTTTAACCATAATCAAAATATTGCAACTGAGACACATTTCGCCATGTTCAAGCTGCTTCGCCAAAATAAAATGATCTTCTAAGTTTTCGCTATTACTGAACAGGCTCAGCAGAATTGATCCGGTCGTATTAAGTTAGCATGTATCAAAAGCAAGTTTAACGGAGCAGCAGAATGGGTATTTAACCATCTCTTCTCAAAAGATGTATCTTTAGAAACATGCAATATATTTTTAAAGCTAGTGATTCGTTTATCTTTATGACCTATAAATGTGCTATTCAATTTGACTTGATGGGTCCCAAAAAACATCTCACATGAAAAAAAACTTTTAAAAAAGGATCGAACTTCAAACCATTCGCAGTTGTTTTATTAGCTTAAATTAGTTCGGAAAACGTGGCAAAAAAACTTCAAGCAACATCTCAACCAAAAAAGGGTTGAAACATTTCTTGAAGCGTGATAGAGTGGGCCCCTGTTAGGCAGGTATGCGAGTGCAGTCTTGCTCATCGCTATACAGAGCATTTAAATGTAATTCAGTAAATCATTAGACATCGCTCGATCATTTTCTTCATTTGCTCTAACTTAACTGATAGCTCAATTGATATCAACAAATACAATAACAGATTTCTTTCTTGGAGACCTGCGCATTTATAGAGAACCCTTTATCCAAGATATAAGCCCTTTCCCGCTTAGTAACAAAAAAACTCTACACCGACATGCTGTGTTTGTTATATCAGGAGGTTTATATTGATCTGGGGGCTTAATTTAAAAAAACTACAATGGCTTTAACCATAATCAAAATATTGCAACTGAGACACATTTCGCCATGTTCAAGCTGCTTCGCCAAATTAAAAGTATCTTCTAAGTTTTCGCTATTACTGAACAGGCTCAGCAGAATTGATCCGGTCGTATTAAGTTAGCATGTATCAAAAGCAAGTTTAACGGAGCAGCAGAATGGGTATTTACCCATCTCTTCTCAAAAGATGTATCTTTAGAAACATGCAATATATTTTTAAAGCTAGTGATTCGTTTATCTTTATGACCTATAAATGTGCTATTCAATTTGACTTGATGGGTCCCAAAAAACATCTCACATGAAAAAAAACTTTTAAAAAAGGATCGAACTTCAAACCATTCGCAGTTGTTTTATTAGCTTAAATTAGTTCGGAAAACGTGGCAAAAAAACTTCAAGCAACATCTCAACCAAAAAAGGGTTGAAACATTTCTTGAAGCGTGATAGAGTGGGCCCCTGTTAGGCAGGTATGCGAGTGCAGTCTTGCTCATCGCTATACAGAGCATTTAAATGTAATTCAGTAAATCATTAGACATCGCTCGATCATTTTCTTCATTTGCTCTAACTTAACTGATAGCTCAATTGATATCAACAAATACAATAACAGATTTCTTTCTTGGAGACCTGCGCATTTATAGAGAACCCTTTATCCAAGATATAAGCCCTTTCCCGCTTAGTAACAAAAAAACTCTACACCGACATGCTGTGTTTGTTATATCAGGAGGTTTATATTGATCTGGGGGCTTAATTTAAAAAAACTACAATGGCTTTAACCATAATCAAAATATTAAGTTCAGAATTATCCTGCTTTGCCTTACACTTCCCTGCCTTGCCCTTTCTTCCGCTGCACTGCCGTGCTTTGAGTTGCCCTGCCTTGCCGTGACCTCCCTTGCTTTGCGCTGTTCTACCATGCTTTTACTTACACTGCCTTGCCCCGTTTTCCACTGCCCTGCGCTACCTTGCTTTACCGTGTCTCGTCTTGAGCTTCGCTGCCTTGCCTCGAGTTACCGTGACTTCCACTGCCCTGCCTTACCTTGCGCTGCTCTGCCTTGCTTTGCGCTGCCATGCTTCTAGGCTTGCACCTCTTTCCACAGCCCTGCCTTGCCT
The DNA here is from genome assembly GCF_963678635.1 of Symsagittifera roscoffensis. Taxonomy (NCBI): domain Eukaryota; kingdom Metazoa; phylum Xenacoelomorpha; order Acoela; family Convolutidae; genus Symsagittifera; species Symsagittifera roscoffensis. The sequence goes on from NC_087066.1 coordinate 49,944,125, forward strand.
TACGCAACCGTATTTTGTTTGCGCTGCCCAGCCAATACTTCTCCATACCCTGCGTCGCTTTGCCCTATCGTGACTTACGCTGCCTGACTACCCCCATCCTTGCCTAACGCTGTTCTCTCTCTAGTTGCCTTACGCTGCCCGATCTTACCTTGCGCTGCCGCCCTGTCTTACATTGCGCTGCCCTACTTCTCCTTGCCTTGCGCTCAAAATTTCAAGACAATCTGTCTGCACATTTGACCTTGACTTTTCCAAGCTCACTTTATCTTGAACTTCAAACGTGTTGACAATCGATTTCTTAAACGTTACGAGCGGTGAGCTGTTAAACATGGCGCCTCTACCAATTGAAAACTACTTTCATCAAACCAAGATGACCTTGAGTTCTAATTAAGCTTTTGAAAGCACCGAAAATAATACTTTCAATGGCCGCTGTCAGTTGACATTACATGATAACAGCTGTAAAAAAAATTTCAACTTTTCTATACTCAGCTTTTTTGACTTGTTTCCAGTTGTTCTTGTAACAAACATATTTTCCGCCCTAAAACGTGTAGCCGTGTTCTTAACAGACTGCAACTGGTGTCAAAAGAAATCGAGAACGGAGAAGCATACCGCACGCTACTGCTGCAATCTGCGAAAATAGCCGCGTCATCAGGTTAATTTTATTTCACACATGTTCATAACGTCTGAAAAACCCAATCGCTCAAGGTTATCTTGGTTTAGACAGAGGACCAGGGCTCACGTCAGAGCTCGATATCACGAATCTCATTCAGAAACATCAGACCCTTCAGGTAATTTATCACATACATTAACCCTTTGAGAGGAAGAAAGCTCATGAACAATTTCTGTTTTGAAACAGATGACCATTTTTTATTTAGAACACCAACAACACTTTGAAACAGACTCTCAAATCGAAAATCCAAGAGGTATGTTTTCAACAGATTTCGAATGCGCAAGAGCTTGCCTACATTTATTTACATCGGGTTACAAAATCGTTTAATTTCAACTTCCACCAATTTTGAAACACATCCGGACATCTTTGCTCAATCCTAAATCAGTTAACATAGCCAACTTACAGTTGGAAAAGAGTAATGAACGCAAAATAAACAGAAAAAAAACATACTTTTAATAGATGGCTTTAAAGCTCTTTGAGTTTCTAGAATAATTTATGATAGGCTTTTTTGATATAATGAACTCAATTTGAGAAAACCGGATCAATAAGTAAAAGTTTTATTCCGCTGGGAAACCTAAAAATGTAATTTCACTTTCTAAACTAGAAGTCCATCACGTTTCTTGCCATTTCCACGTTCGTATCTGGAAAGCGCAATTTGACTGTCTTGTAGTATATATTGAACTCAAAAGCGCACATATACCTCATTAGTGTATTATCTTGATATTCTTCATGAAATTTGGTTTTTACAATTTGGCAATTTTTACTTTTTCAAACAGATACTATTGAAAAGTAGTGCTCGAAACATATCGTGCTTGATACAGGCACCGGTTTCAAATTTTATCGAAGTACTACGATGTCCAAAAATCTCAAAAATTGGTGACTGTTTACAGCTCGACCAAATTAGTTTTCCGAGCTCTCCAAAAAGAAAAAACGCTATCAAAACTTTATTTTGCCAAAAATCTCTTCGCGACGTGCGAATTTTGCATTCATCCCTCAAATTTTGTGTATATTGGCGCCGTACAAAAAACATAAGGCCTGAACTACTTCCTTATAAAATAGTACCAAGGGGGATTTGGGCGGTGGGAGGAGGGGGCGTATGAGCCCATAAATGGAGAAGCGATTGGATGAAGGAAGCGGGGGGTCGTTAGTTAGCCTGTGAGAGTTGATGTGACTTGATTTGTGAGGTGGAAAGAGTTCAGAAGCTGACAGAGGAGGTGAACAGTGGCCACGAGATAGACAGACTGAACGACATGCTCCAGCTGGACACTCTGCAGACGAAGCTGGAGAACACGAAGAACAAAAACCACAGCTACGAGCAGACCATCTTCTTCTCCAGCGAGAAACACCGACAGGAGGTCAGTTCACTACACTCACGAACCAATCAATTTGAACCCCAAATATCCATAACCTAAAATCCATACAACACTCGGTAACTTTATTTCTAGACTAAAGAGAGAGATAGAGAGAGTCAGGTCAAAATTGAAAAATATTCAAGTAATTTCGAATAAACTTTGGATCATTTTAAAAAATACATTAGCCACAATTCAAACAGTTCGAACTCTTACACTTGAACTCATTTGCACCAAAATTGCTCAAATGTAACGATAATTGCGATGCTACGTTTTTCCAAACTAATTGCAAAAAACCAAGAAAAAAATTCACCAAAAACATGTAGCCTCAAAGACCTGACTTCTATTTGAAAATCTTCATCGATACTAACAGAGATTTCTGAGCACACACAAACCGAAAACCTAAGAGATTATATTTTATGTGCTCAAAATTTAATTGACAGATAAATTAGAAAACACTGATTGATGTGAGATATTAAAAAAAAGACAGGAAAAGAGTCAGTGGGCACAAGTAAACAAAAAATTACTATTTCTTTTCTTTTGAAAATTTAACTTTTGAAAAAAAGCATATGGCTTAAAAACTCTTTTAAGTTCAAGAACAAAATATGATTGAAAATGATTTCATAGAAATAAACCAATTAAAAAAAATTGGATCAATGAAAACTAATTTATGATTTCGTTGGGAATCTGAAAACTAATGCCTTTTTCGAAATTAGAAATAGATCTCGTTATCCTGACCTTTACACTTTGCTGTTCGATAGTGGTTTGCTTTCCTTTTACAAATTGAAATGAACTGAACTTGAAAGAAACTAAGTCAGACGGCAAAAAAACCATTTTCTTGAAAAAAACTACGGATTTTTTCTAATAAAAAACCGACAAAATTTCTTTGATAGGCTGAACTAAGAGTCGATCACATTTTTCGCGACCTTTACAATTTCGCTGTTCGATAGTCTAAACAATCATCGGGGAGAGGATGAAAAGTAAGAAACTCGGAAAAACTTCAATGCACACTCAAGTAATTCCAACTCCTACCTAAGTGAAAACACTTTCGGGCCTCTCTACAAGAAAGAGCACTTCAAATCCTTTGATGATAAGCTAAAAAAAGAGTATTTATGTTTCAACTGTTTAAAAAACCCAAAAAAGTTCTGCTTAGCTGAACTAACAGTTGTGGTAAATACCGTCAAACGCTTCTTCACGATCCATCTGCTGGTCTAGCTAAAACCGAAAAAAAGCTGCTGTTCATCGAAAAGTTGGATGTCAAAGATCAGGTCAAGCAGCTTTATTGCCGATCGAACTGTCATATGGTGTCAAAACTATCTCTATATATGCTTTTCTCGTCAACGATAGCTCCGTCACACTCCAACTGGATTCAGTTGCAACTTAACTTGGTTTGAACACAAACCTACTTCCAGTTACTGGATGTCACGAGAACAAAACGGTTCAAGTTGCCTCTGTCGAAGTTCACATAAGACCTTATAAAGCTAAATACAACCCGATTCTACTTGAGGATGTCTTAATCGTCCCCGATTTAAACTTATCCCCAGCGAATATTACTCAACTCAACGCTATGTGTAGCAAATATCATCACTTTAAACATTTGAAGTTCCCCAACTTTAACAACGATCATAATCGGTAACAACAACCCCGAGTTTTTGGAACGGGAAAACAAAGTTAACGTACCACAAAACGTTCCGTGGGCAATAAAAATGCTACATGGATGGACCCGATCTAGTCACAACAAAACCCGAATTCAACAAAACCGAATTCAACTGATTTTGCGCAACAAGACCGAGTGCCAACTAATCCCTTGAACTTCACTCAAGTTCATTTGCAAACTCAATAACATAAAGGCTAGAGGCCAGCTAAAGCTGGAAACACTTGTTTGATACTTTTTGTAGTGATGCGGAAGGAAAAGGGTTTTTTCAAAAACTGAGCTTCATCCAAAACCTTAGTTAGTTTTCCTTTAAAATAACTAGGAGTGAAATTTTTTGAGTACGATTTGACAGGATGTTCTTCGAGAAAATCAATGAATTTCAATTAACGGTCAAAAATTCAAAACCTGTTTTTTTCCCGAAACTTAGAATTTAAAACTCATCAAAAATCTTGCCGTTAAGAGACAGGTGGCAACAGAAAAAAGTGGTGAAGGCAAAACAAAACCATGCAAAGAATTAATTGTAAGATTAACATTAACGAAAGCATTTTAATTTTTCACCCCATCAAACAAAGCACAAAACAAACGGAAGTAATGGAGCGTGTGAAAAATCCAGCCACATGGCGGCTTATGCCGGGGACTTCCCAAAACTAGTTCTACCCATTCAGACCAAAATCTCAGATAGTTAGTTTTCGAGAAATGGGTAGATTTCGAGAATGGGTAGTTTTCGAGAAAAGTAAAAAAAAAATCAAAAAACTGTTAATAACTCAAAATTTACAATTTACGAGTCATAACTTGTTGTGTAAGAACATTTGCCGCAACTGCTGATGCAGGGGAACTTCTTATAACCCTTTCTACACATTAAAACCAAATTCCCAGATTTGGGCGGCTGTTTTCGAGAAAAGTCAAAAAGTTACAAGAACGGTCAAAAGATCGAAAAATTGACTTTTCTCTGAGTCATTTTTTATACGAAAAAACTGGGCGTAGTCGCTTATGCGGAGGAGCTTCCCACTACTTGTTCTATCCATTGAACCAAAATCTCAGACTTGGGAGGGTAGTTTTCTAGAAAATGTAAAAAAAAATTTGTCAAAAGTCCCCCCACAATTTTTCGAAGGCTGTAGAAAGTGAGATAAGGTAAAAAGCGGCTAGCAGATTATGCAAGAACACAATGGAATGGGCAGAATTCCCACTGGTACCACTTTTTGGAAAGCGGCAAAGTAATTTTTGAGAAAAACTAATTTTTTTTTAAAAAAAAAGTGAAGAATTTTTTCATAGCGTCTCAAAAAAATGGCATTAAAAAACCCGATCCTATACATTTTCATAATACCTATATTCATCAAACAGGAATTTATAACGATAAGTTATGGATTAGATGCAAATATATTATACTGGAATTGCTTCTTCGAAACGCTCTCATTCGAAATCAGTCAAACGTGCCATCAAAAGTTTGAAAATATCTCACAAATTGGTGAACGTTCCATATCAAAAATGATTTACTTCGAAAATAAAACGCAACAGTTCCAATTAACCGCTGGATAGCAAAAAAATCAAGTCAAATATTGAGTAGTTCGGCTAAAAAAAACCTGAAATGAGGGGGAAAAAATCGGGTAATAGTCATGACATCTTAGAAAAAAGGCAATGTCACAAAAGCACACATTTTTTATCGATTCACCCATAAACTCATAGTTTCATCGAATTCACTCCTCAACGCAAACTTAATCATAGCTCACGATCTTTTATGCATTTTGTTTGGCCTTACTTTTTGCTTCCGACAGAACAAAGTAGCTAAATCTGCTGACATAGACGCCATGTTTATGCAAGTTTTAGTAAACCCCGAGGACAGACCTTATGTCCAGTACCTCGTAAGGAAAACAGCCAAACAGATTCTTGAATAAACAAGACATAATTGGCGCTACAGACTCATCCTGTTTATCTTGTTATGCCGCTCTAAGTGTGCAATAGACAATCAAACTGGAATTCTGTCTGCGAAAATATCAATTGGAACAAATACATGGAAGACTTATAGCTCAGCTGCTGCTGACAAAGCCTTCGAAGAGATGAAGCAACTTAAAGATTCCTTGTCTCAAGGTGGGTTCAACTCGAACAAGAGGAACTCCACCAACACAGCCTTTCTATTTTCTCCACACATTCTTGTAACGCTGAATGGTCCTATACCTCTGCTAGAAAGTCAATCTAGGCTTTTTGCTTCATTTTGTTCGAGTGTTACTTGACTCTTTATTTTCTCGAGCTTTATCATAGCTCATCGCTTTGATTCGAGCCTTTTTAGATTCTTGATGTTTCTGGAGCTTAATTATCGCTCATCGCTTACTTCGAGCCTCTGTGGGTTCGTGGCTTTTTCCGAGCTTTACCAAGTTCATTGCTTGATTCGAGCACCTCTGGGATCTTGACTTTTTCCAAAATTTACCAAACTCATCGGTTACTTCGAGCCTTTAAAGGTTCTTGGCTTTTGCCGAGCGTTACCTAATTCATCGCTTGCTTCCAGCCTCTCTGGGTTCTTGGCTTTATGCTAATTTTACCCAACTCATCGCTTACTTCGAGCCTCTATGGGTTCCTAGATTTTTCCGAGCTTTACCAAGCTCATCGCTTGCTTCGAGCCTCTCTGGGTTTTTGGCTTCTCTCGACTTATTTTCTATATTCCAATTTACCCAGAACATACAGACAATCTCCACAACCTGGTTAACCTCAGTTATACATCGTTCTCGCAGATTGGGTATGAGAATAGGTACGGTTAACCTTTGATCATTTTCGGTAAAAATCTCCTGTTCAGTTTAACGAGCTTTGGTATAAGCTCCGTAGAATGGTTGGCACATGTACATTTGAAAATTTTCCTGTAAATCGGAATTTGGTATAAGTTTAGTTTGGTAGGTGTTGGTCACTTCACTTCGATTCGAAATGCTTCCAGCAAGCTGAACTCGCCAACAAACTGCTTTCTCCAATTCATTGAGTGAAACGGCTTTGTAGGAAGATAAGGTAAATCAAAACATTCAACAGACGAGACTCGAAAACTGTTTTCCCTCACACGTCACTATGAAATAGAGAGCAAGAGTTTGTAAATTGAAAAATTGTAGTCGGCGTGGTCTACAAGTATTCTACAAACGCCGTCTCAGGTTCGAATCCCTCTCGGAGAAAGGGGCGGTTTGCTGTATTGAGCGTGGATAAATTATTTGATGATTCTGTCAACTTTCTGATCACAGCTCAGCGTCTTGATTTTCGTTTTTCGAATTAACCGACAAGGATTTGTCCAGCTGTTTTGGTTTTGCCGTTGTTTAAGCAGAGACAGTTATATGAAGACGCTCACTAGTGATATTGCAGTGTTACCTTCTTCGGCTTGTGAGTGAATGGTAAAAATTAACAACAGATGCAAAACTTTTCTGCCATTTAAAAACGAACCCGCTTTTCTAACTTTTGAGAGCTTCAACTGCAAAGGTATAGAATATTCCGGCATTTGAGCTACCAACAAACACTATCTGAGATCGAAAGAAGCTAAAGGGCTGGCCTAGACTCAAATGTTCTACCGCAATTTATAGACCTATCTCAGCTAATTCAACTAAAACCAAGATCCATTAAGCTTAATTAAATAAAATATTTCATGATAAGATTGAGAAAATTTAAAATGATATGACTGAGATTTAAAGCAATTGTATTCAAATATAAATCTGTGCAGCGTTTTTAACATATATTAAGATAAGATAGATATAAAATTATATTATTTCTTTGAATTTCCAAAACTGAAATACTGATTGATAATTTATTTTACCGAATTAATTTAACTTGAAATAGTCTTTTCGACAAGAATTATCAATTTAAACTATCCATTGTGTTTACTAGGATTATCTAGGCAGCCTTCATTTACTAAGACGAACAGTAAATAAAAAACATAGCCAACAGACAGTTGGAAAAGATTCAATGAACGCAAGTAAACAGAAAAAAAATGAATCATTTATTGAAAATATCCCAAGTTTCGAATTTTGAAAAAATGCTCTTTGAATTTTTAGAACAATTTATTATTGATACTTTTTTGATTAAACAAACCCAACTTGAGAAAACTGGATCAATAGGTAAGACTTTTACAAAAAAACTACGTTTATCGGCTCTTAATTAGGTATAAAATAGTTGATAGCAATTAGACTTTTGTAAGCATTTCAAGCACTGGGGTCATGTACCACCCCACTGAATAGCACAATGCCAGTTGAAGGCTGATGCATGAAGTACACATAAGGAGATGTCACATGGAATCTGGTCGGTTCCTCGGTCCGCATCATGGCACATCGCATCATCATCACCACCGTGGCAGCTGCTGCCTCCGTCCCTTCTTCGTCTATATCCACAAAGCACTTCTGCAAGATAGCACTGACCATTGTCGCTTCGTTGCCACTAGAACAGCATAATCAATACAGAGGCGAAGCTTCGCTTCGCAAACACTAGCTAGAACGCTACAAAAAGCAGCTCTATAAAGTGCAATAAAAAAGAGGAAATAAGCCTCGAATTAGTAAAACTTCGGCTACGTCATTGATTCCATCTGCGACCTTGAGATTATGAATCTCCCGACCTAACCACAGCCACGGACGCTCAAAAATTCACAAACACTAGCCACAAATAAAGCAGAGAATAGATGCTATGAAATTTTCAATGCTACAGATCGCGATTATAGCAAAAGTGCAACACTTTTCATGAACACTTTTTTTTTATTTTCGAGTCAGGGTAGAAAAAATAATGTTCGTACTAAATACCTTACGCTCGCAAGTTCGCTAGAGTAAAAACGCAAAATAATAGAACAACAGATCTAGTTAAGCAATCTTTCTATGTTGAAAAATTTTTTGCGTGCTAATAAAATGTTTCAAACTATCTTAGAAGATGAGTTGTCAAGAAGTAGCTTCCAGCCGATGAAAACTTTGGATAAAATATAAGACTATTGGGATAGGATTTTTCAGCATTTAAGTGGCTACAAATAACAAAGTGAAAATCAGAAACTCATAGGAACAAATGGGAGGGAGTATTTAAGCGAATCGTAACTTCATAATAACTAGGGATTAGCTTGTTTTTTTCGCCCATTATAAGAAAACAATTATGTTTGTTAACATAAGAAAGCCCTATTGGTCGAGCTACGGAGTGTGAAATTTTTGTCGAGAATATTTGGTCTGGATACTTTCGATTTTCCTCCTATAAAACATAACCATCAGAAAGTTGGAAAAGAGTCAATAAACGAAAACAAACATGAATAGACGAACTTTTTATTTCGCTGGGAAATCTGAAAGTTAAACTCTATTTTCGAAACTAAAGTTAATCACGTTTTTCGCGACTTTAACTTTCGCTGTTGGATGTGGATTTTGCCTTCCTTCTAACGCGGGATATGAACTGAACGTTAAAAAATCGAAGGTCAAACAGCGAAAAAGTACATTTGAACTTGAACAAGTTTTATGACTTTTCACGACCTATATAAGAGACTGAACTACGTTCATCGACTTCTAATCAAACTGTATTTTGAAAAAACTAATTTTAAGTGATTTCAGCGAACATTAGCTCAGTTTTGCATTCTCCAGTTTTTCAACTAATTCAATCACCCTTTGCTTTAAAAAATACCAGAATTTAGCCACAGAGGCGAATCTACACTTCCCAAAAAAGCGAGAAAATGGCAGCAGTAAAAAGATTTTTGAAATAAAATGAGGAAAGAAAAGATCATTAGTCTTGAAAAATAAAAGTTCTGCTAGGTGCGAAATCCAAAAGCCAACCTCGAGAATTAGAGTCACGTGTCCTCGCATCTGCGCCATGGTAGCTTGAAAACGTCAACTACTAGCCACTGATAAAGCAGATTCGACAAATGCTATTTAAAATTCAATGCTATGCAGCAACAGAGCCACCAAACGAGCACTTTGATTTGCAATTTTTGAGCTTAAAAAACAAATTCGTAACAAGTGTAGCGAGAACAATCTGTGCTACTTTCACAGCAGCTAGTTTTCCTTGTTTTTATTTTTCAAACCATCAGGACTGGCGCCAATCTTTCGAGGCATCAACACAAGTATCATATCGTGAAAGACTCCCGGTGACATTTCTATACTAGGTAGGTTTCGCAAACAAACTGTTACTTTCTATGTAATCATTTAAAGAATCGTTATCATTAAAAAAAAATTGGAACTGGCTGTAGTGTAGAAAAATTAGCATAAAATTTTCAAATAAACTTAGTTACATCAAATTTAACAAAAAAAAGCAAATACTAAAAGCAAATTTCTACTCGTATCAGGGCACGTCCCAAAATTCCCCGCATTCCCTTTCAAATAAATAAAAAAGTATTTCATGAAACAAAATTTCTAATAAATCAAAACTTCATGTTTTTTCCTAAAAAATCTCTCCTACACGCATTTTAAACTGCAAAAACATAGCCTTCGCGCCTCACAATGAATTTTAGAAACCAAACGTTTATTTAGCACATAACTTTGCATTGCTCTTAAAAAGAATTAAAAAGTCAAACAGCCAAAAGCCAGCCGTGACCAATTTTTTGTGAAAAATCATCAGGACCTATATGAGTGTCTTCTTCACGTCCATTAGAACTTAATCTGAAATTGAGATCCGACAAATGCTTTTGTTAAAATAAAACTCTGTTAAAATGACCAGTTCAAAAGCTGTCTTAAGAAAACGTCGACCGCAAACATTCAGCCACTTTCTTCGAAAGTCGTACCAACAATTCATTCACGTTGGTTGATAAACAATTTGGGCTCTTATAACTACATTGAGTACATTCATAAAGCCTCGTTGTACCAAATACTTTCTAAGAATCTATCGAAGTATAACTGAATACGTTAACTGTATTGAACTGACTGTAAACGTGTATTTTTAACATCATTCGGTTCATCATTTGATGTTTAATTTGCTAAGTTCAAAATTTCATTTATGACAACGGAGAATCATTATTATGCTGCAGTTTTTGAGAGAAAACATTGATTTTTTTGATATATTTCCAGGCTCGAAAACTCAGTTCAAACCCCAATTTTTGGTATGTAAAAAGTTAAAAAACCAATAATTGAGTTTGAAACAAGCTAATTTGCTATCTAAAATTATATAGAACAATTTTATGCTCAGATGGCAAAGAGGTAATATTCCGCTAAAAATTTGGAGTTTTTCCTATTTGTATCCCACCAATGCTGTATTTACTTCATAGCTTGGAAAGCGTTTTCGTTTCTAAAAGGCACTGAACTAATAAAAACACCCATAACTTTGATTTTCCATGCGCGATCCCCAAAAAAATATGAATTGTCGAAAATAGTTCTCACAATTATTAAGGAAATTGTATTCATGGACATGTGGCTGGACTCATAGCAAAAGGTCTCGTGTTCGATCCCCAGGGCTATCGTGATTTTGTAAAAGAAAAACAAGATCAGATTAAATGTATCTCTTACCACATGAGTCTAAGAATCATGAATTACCTGATGCCAGAGAAATTGGCTCCCATGGTGAACGCTTCCTTGACTCCCAATGTTTTCAAAATCGGAATTAAATCTATACTCGATTCAATTTTACACTTTGGTAACATCAAATCCAGCAATTGCTCGTTCGCTTTTGACCTCAAGCTTTTCAAACTGTCATGTTGCAAAAACTTCAGGAAGTCTGCGGGGTTGGATCCTTTTTCGGGAAGCAGAATACCCATTTCCCACGCAGAGTTCTTAGACTCGCTCTCATATGGCAAAAATGCCATTGCAAACAGCTCTTCCTTATTTTCCACGTAATCAAATCGAGCTTCTTGTCGCATGAATTTAGCCTTCACCTTTTTTTCTTTGGAAACATCAAAATCTAGTTCATCGGTCTTTGCAGGCTTGAATGGCCTGAGCCATTTCCCCTTCAAGTATACTGCATTGATCAGGGCCAAAACAGTGTCTGGCGTTGTATTTTGAACCAAGTCCTTTATCTTTCCATTCGTTTGCTTTTCAACCCAGTCATTGACAATTTTTTCGCCTTGCTTGCACCCAAATTCCACAGTTTGAACATGAGCGTTGAATTTCGACTTCAGAAGTTGAACAAAATCGGGGACGGGTTCGAAGCATAGCTGCAGGAACAGTCCATTAGCCGTTGTTAAAGTGAACTTTTGATCCGCCGATTTCTTCAGACTTCCGATAATGTTCTCAGCTTCTTTCCCGTCACTACCAGCATCGATACAAAGCGCTTTCTCCAGTTCAGCTTTCGTTTGACCGCCTGCTCCATGTTTTAGCATTGACATACAAACAAAAACACTAATAGGGGAAATTGCTGTGTTGGCATCTTTTGAGTCTTTGATGTAGAGATCGAATAGAGAACTTCCAAATTCACACGCCGTTTTGTAACTCAGTTTCGACATTTTCAAAATATCTGAAGCACGTCAAAATGTTTATTTTGCAAACAGGAAAATTAGATGAGTACAAAAATAAAACAATCGAGGCAAAAAACATTGATTTAACTTCGCAAATTGGTTTCTATTTTTCAATATTTAGGCCCCAATAATTGTGTAATTCCGATTTGAGAGTTATAAAAGCTGATAAATTATTTATATTCTTCTTTCTTTTGTGTCAACTAAAGGTCCTCAATTCTCACCAAATATGCAATAATGAAATAAAAACGAAAAAATGAATCGATCAATATTTGATAAAGAACAAGACTGTTTGTATCAGGGCGCAGCTCGAATGCGCAGCTGCCTTTTTATTCGGACTGGTAAGCCCGTCTTCAAAAATCTATCGGCTCGCGAAAAATATTTGTTGTTCTGATCAAACTATTCAAGCAAGAAGCGGTTTGAAAAATATTCAATTTCAAAGAACAAATCGGTTCGCGAAAAGTTGATGTTTTTCTAAGCAAGTTGATGTTTTTTAACTTAATGCAAGAAGCGATCCGTATGGCGAAAAGTTTAAGTTTTTCAGTAGTAGCCATGTTATTTGTTAGAGCAAATCGGCCTGTGAAAAATCAGGTTTTTCTTAAGTAAGCTATCTAAGCTATGAAACTTTAAAATATTTTGAGTTATTTCAGATTAAAACGTTTCGCGAAAACTTGAAGATTTTCTAAGTGAGCTGTTCAAGCTATCAAATATTGAAATATTTCAAGTTGTTTCACAGAGGGAATCAATTGGCGAAAAAACTATTTTTATAAGCTAGCTATTCAAGCAAGGAAACTTGGAAAAATTTCATAGAGCGAGCTGGTTTGCAAAAAAAAAAACAAATTTTTTCTATGCACGCTATTAAGCAAAAAACATAAAACTTTCCAACTTATTTCATGAAGCGAATCACTCCGCAAAAAATGTGAACTTTTCAAGCAAGCTATTCAAATTGGGAATTCATGAAGTTAAAATTTTTCTATTAGAGAAATCCAACCGATGAAACTTAGAAAAGATTAAACGTTGCGTCCATGGCGCATAAAAACTTTCATTTAAAATATAGGATGAAAAAAAATTGGCAAGTCAACAGAATTCGAATTAGAAAATCTCTGCTAAATTTCAAAATTTCACTGATTAGTGATGAATTTTCAGCTGATAGACAAGGGGAAGATACTTCAGGCTATAGACAATTTATTGGGCAAATGCAGAAGCAGACACTTCAAGCAACTGCACAGCTGCTCCGATGCGGTCGAAATGATATCCTACCCTCAGATGCTAGAACACATTCAGGTGAGACTATTCTTATTTCAACGACACTGTTGGCAACAATACTCGATAGCTTAACAAATTTATAACATCGACATTTTAATATTGACAAAATTTGAAAACATCCTCTAAAAGTATACTTTTTATTCCACTGATATTAAAAATACAATCCACTTAATAAATAGAAAAGGCGCACTTCAAGCTAAAAAAAATAGCCGACAATCTGAGAATTTTTCTTCAAAGCTTTGAATAGAATCGATTTTGGAGTGAACATAATCAAAAAGCAATGATCAGCGTCAGGGGTTCCAAAATTTTGACGACTTTTTTCATGTTTTGAAAAACATACCAAAAAGTGATTTTTTAGGCAATTTTTGGAAAAACTTGACCGAAGAATTGAATATTCGGCGCGCAATTACAAATCAATTGTAGAAGTTTTGTCAAGAGCTCCAACAAATTACTCTAAATCTCGACAAAAGCTATTGCAGATGCAATTTGATCAAAAGATACCTGATCGGTCATAAGCAGACTTCACCAATCTTGGAATAAAAATATTTCAACGAAAACTTTTTTGACGTCGGATCCGTCCGTAAATATCAATTAAACATAGCCTATAAACCGCTTTGAAAAAAGCTACCTCCTGGATTCTAACCTCTGACCTACAGTGTTTAGAGTCAACTTACTGTCTAGTCAAATGCGCAAAATTTGTGATAAACTTTGCCTAATTGTTGTTATAAACTAATTGAATAGAGACATGACTATGAACAATACTGATACCCAAATTATGTCATCAATGGAAAGTCAACCCGAACACCTAAATGAACAAGAGAATGAAACTGTTCCAACTCTCAGATACAGAGATCAAACTCTTCCCAAATCTACAAAACGACCGTTTTTTGCTATGACTCCAACTCCAGATGAATCAATATCAGAAGGTTTTGAAAAACCTTGACAAGGACATTTCAAAAGTAATAGTGAAAATCTAAAGCCCATTGAAAGCGATGTTGAATCTAGAACTGCAAAATCAAGGAAAGTATTCTCGATGAAGCTAAGCAGTTTACTCATCTGGAGACACAAAAACTGCAATTTGAAAGCTGTTTCGGCGACAGACGCGTTGGAACCATTATTTGATGACAAAAAAAAACTCCTTGATGCAGTTCTGAGTGGCAAGAGAGGTCGCTGCTAATGTTTTCTGTGCTAATTGCTCACCGTACTCCAGATTGTTATGCTAACAACCGCCTGATGACAGTACGCTTCTCTATAGCAGTGGCAAAGTTTGATCTTTTGCGAAAAATTAAACGCCAAAAATAACTCTAAATGACTCTAAGTTTACTGGTCGAGATTGATTTTATCATGTGCTAAAAGTTATAAATTAAACAAAAATTGCAGTCATTGCATGCAGTGACTTGAATATCGGTTTTCTTCAGAAGAATAACCTATGATCAAAATATCTTGATTTTATAGAAAAAATAGGTTCTTCAATTGTAAAAACACCGACCAGAAAAAAATCAACTATGTAAACCCTAGTAGACCACTATCTGGTTAAAAAGATATTTTTGTAAAAACCGGGTCACGCAAAAAGACACGAAGGTTTCTCCGTTCGTTTTTCCGATTAATTTAGAAATATATTTGGATCATTTAAGGATCTATTCTAACATTTTTCGAGACACTTTTTGTGACACTTCATTGTGAAGTATTTGATACCTCTGACTACTCAGAATGTGCGAAACAAAGTTCAAAGATTATCAATTGAAACTCCTCGAAGTATTGGATAATTTTGCACCAATAAAAACAGAGCAAAAAATTAAGTGTCCTTAGCTGACAATAAACATAATAATGATGATTGTAAAACAAAACTGACTTTAAAAAGCATGGTCTAAAATCAAATTAGCTTAAGAATCTAGAACACGTTTTCTAAACGCCATGGGCTTTATTGATGAATCACGGCATGTTTACTCACTGCTAAAAAAACGAAAGGGCATAAGGAAATCTCAATGTCAAACACCATCCTTAAAAACAAAACTGAACAGAGAATTATCAACCCCCTCAATAATAAGGCCAATGAATTCAATCGCTGCTTTTTGACATAGGGCAGTAACCGAGCTAGTGAAATTCTATTATCAAAAACATATCAAAGGTATGACGAGCCCAGTTTCTGTATGTTCAACTAGTCTGTTACTGATTTAAAAGAGTCAATTTTGAAGTCAGTTAAATCTTGGTGTTTACCTAGCTTCTCAACTTTATTTTATGCCTCATACTGATTTTGAGCGAACGAAGTTCATAAAACAGTGTGGTATCAGTTCTAAAAAGCAACAATATCTTTCTACATGAGTTCTACTTAAATACTATGACTCGAATATCAAATCAATTTTGCAATACGGAAAACTCTTTTATGATTACATCGTTATTGCCTCTTAGTGGTTCAAAAGAAACAGGCTTAAAAGAAACTACGAAGGCATTCATGAGCTAATATATATTATGAGTTTTTCAAATTTGTTCAGATCTTTCTCAGAACTTCACTCAGAACAATTTTTGAGTAACTTGGACCAATTTGAGATTTCTACATGTGCGACAGGATGAGCTAGGTTGAGAATTTTTAGAATGTCAGATCTCAAAGACAAGACATAAAGAGCATCATCTTTTTACAGGGGGTCTAAACAATTTAATTTAATTCAACAAAACAACCTACAACCCCAATTTTCTCTATTGAAAGTCAGGATGAGCTAGTTTGAGAATTTTCAAAATGTCAGATCTCAAAGACAAGACGTAAAGAGCATCATCTTCTTACAGGGGGGTCTAAACAATTTAATTTAATTCAACAAAACAACCTACAACCCCAATTTTCACTATTGAGAGTCCAGAACCTAGCTCATGATATACGAGACTTGTTCATCTTAGTTTGTCCTAACCCTAATTAAATCTTTTTTTAAATTAAACCTAATTAAATTTGTTTTTCTTATTTTGTAGACCGACACCGATAAATTGTATACAATTATAACATTTTCATAATATGTTCAAAATTACCCCTGGCTTTATGCGACGAGACAGCCATACTTGGAATTGTTCACTGTGAAGTGCTGCATGGCCTCAGTTAATGTCTCCAGACCATTAAGCCTCCAGTCATTTCTATTGGTGTTATGGGGGCTCTAGGCTATGGGAAACCTAGACAGTAACCGCTGAATGAACATGTTCAAATTGTGTAATTAAACCGGCTAATAAATACCACGACTAGCCATTCAACATCCAAAACCGTTTTTATAGCCATAAATTTATCTTTGCTCGAGTAAGACTATACTAATTGCAAATACAAGCCGTAAAAAAGTTCATAACATATGCTGGTAAAGACGATCAGTGCACCAATAGTGAAAATAAGGTTTTTTTGCTGAGCACTAATTTATGCGAGTTATGTTGCGAAAAATTAAATTCGCATTAGAAATTCGTAAAAGCATTTGCTTGAGTAAAAATACTAACCAAATTGAAGAATTTCCTGCCCTTTCATCAAATGAGCTTGAAAGCGAGCGGAAAAAAAAACACAAAACATACTAAACGCGCGTAAAATCCTATTTACGAAATCT
Source organism: Symsagittifera roscoffensis (assembly GCF_963678635.1). Classification (NCBI taxonomy): domain Eukaryota; kingdom Metazoa; phylum Xenacoelomorpha; order Acoela; family Convolutidae; genus Symsagittifera; species Symsagittifera roscoffensis. The sequence goes on from NC_087066.1 coordinate 49,960,977, forward strand.
CATGAAAAATTCACACACCTAAAATTGAGCCGATAGAAAATATTCACAACACGGTACTTTTATACGATATAAAAAACTCAAGATAAAATTTTAGTTTTATTTTATACTTTCATCATTCAAACCATTACCAATTGAAATGCTTCAGTCAAACTCGTGCACCGAGAAACCATTGTTAGTTTCCAAGAAGACTATTGAGCTAATGTAAGACTCCAATCGAAAAATTACCCCCGCGAAAATTTGCAACAAGAGGGTTCGACCAGATAAAAGATTAAGCCGAACAGAATCACCTCAAAGCTCACCAGTTTGGTTGCTATCAAAAATTGAACGTATTTTTAAAACCTTGAAAATTACATCTTCTAAGCTTCCTGATGAACACCTAGAAAGTAAAAAACAAGAAACAAAAAATATCGGCTTAAATCGCAGTGTGGGGTTGGGGGCTATAGTTTCTAAAGGACTGGGGTGCAATAATGGTAAAAAGCCGAAACATCACTAAGCGCTTTCACTACTCCAACTTTCAATAGCACTAAAATTAAATCAAATAAGGAGCAAATTAGAAAGAGAGACAATTTGATTCAGAGTTGAATGTGTCAATTATTTTGCAGGAATTCATCCTTCACGAGTATGACGTCATCCACAAATCACGTGCCCTCATTGATCAATACTCTGACTTCGGCAGCAGACGCAGCAAACGCAAATCAGTGGCCACTTTACAGACCCAACAACAACAAGAATAATCACAAAATTACGAACTTCAAAAACTGAAAATTTGAAGTTCATGTCGAGCTTCAAACTTTTCAGCTCTTTGAAGCTTTCCCCCATGGTTCAGTGAAACTGGGCTGAAAAATCTTTCTCAATTCCTTTTTATTTAACTCCTTTTCAATTTCCTTTTTTAAACCGCTCTGAACCCCCACCCCATTTTCTATTTTGTACTGTTACAACTTTTCAACACATCTGATCGTTACAAAAATTAGCATTTGAACTGATTTGGCAGTTCTTATAATTTTTGCTAGACATCCAAGAACACTTTGTTGAATTTGATGCTTATGCGAGGCAGGGAAAAGGAAAAAGAGGCAACATCGCCAACTTGAAGCGGTGAACAGGTATAGCGACAACTCGCAACAAAAGAAAACTCGTAAAATTTAAGGCAAACGACAATTCGCAAACTCTGAAATTTAATTTATAACACAAGTATTTTGGTTTAAATCGCCGGTAGGCGCGCCACACGTCAATAACGGGCGCTAAATGTCGTATTAAGTCCAACCCTCTGTTGACGAGCTCGCAACACATTGGCGCGGCATCGGCGGTAAGCATATTGCGAGTTGTCTTTTAATGCTAATTGTCGTATTACGGAATTGGGTTATAATGATCCTAAATATGGAGGAAAAATAGACCATTGTATTTTGCTATCTGTTTTCGAAAATGTACATTTCGTAAATTTGATGTAGAATTGAAGATAACGTTGTTTCTATTGAAAACACTGATGGTTAAATTCACCAGAGAAACAGGAAAAAAAAGTTGGTTCAATATATCATATGTTTGAATTGGAAAGAAATAATCATGGGCATCAATATAAACCATAACTAATTGAATTTTGACAAAATGCTGATTGTAGTATAGGATCTATTTCTTCATCTGGCGAGTATTTTTTTCTGTTCTTCGTTTTACACCCTTTTAGGGTAGCCCAGAGTCCACAAGCAATTATGCTGAAATAAAGAACAATTCCATCACTTCATTTATAAATAGTTTATTAACTTATTCAGAGATATTTAATTCGGACAAAAATCTATCAAACAATTTCAGTCCGCAATTTGGACGGTTTTGCGCTATGATTCGATTCAATTCCTGGAAGCTAAGATCTCAGCGGATTAAATGACATTTCTACAAGACCATTTAAGAAAAATGTCCACTAACGGAACTGGTAAATATTTGCTAGGCAAGTTACAAACTCCAAGTTCGTTTATACTTTTCTTTGAAATTCAGCTTTTACATTTAGTTGAAATTCATTACGCAATTGACATTCTAAATATACTGATTTATTTCCAAGTAGATCTCCTTGCCCTTCAGCAAGAAAATAGCTCCATAATGGGTCCAGACTAAAGCGAAAATCAACTAAAATGTGAAAATTAAACCTTGAATGTGTTCGAAGTAAAGCTAGAACCGACAAATACATGAAAATGTAACTATCTGTGAATTGATTTCAAGTTGGTATTAGAGTTGAGGAACAGTTATGCGACACTTACAATCAACAGAGCAGATGTTTTCACAAAGCTGCAATAAAATCAGTCCCCAATTATTATCATAACACCAATAAGTTAGTTGTTTTGGTCCCCTAAAATTTATGCATTTTCAGACGGCATATTAATAAAACTTGCATTTTAATAAAACTCATCTTTGCACATTATAACGCCACATTCGGTCAAGTTCAAATGAGTGCCTTCATATTGAGCAGATCTTATTGGCCATTGAAATAGGAAAGTTGTTTTCTTTATGTTAACTCAAATGGCAAGATGGCATACATTGAGCTTGGTTGTAGGGACTTACGGCTGACTTGTTTCAGAAGTTTCTTAGCTTTCTTGGCGCCTGACTTTTTGGAAGGAGGAGGCACCACTGCCATTGGTGATATGTTGTGTACTTTCATGGCTTCTATTTCTAGAACATTCTTGTTGCTACAAACTTTTGCAAACACATTTACAAAAGATCTTCTTCAATTAAATTCGAAAGGAATTTGCCAATCCAAAATCTTCATCTTTAAATGACGTTTGCCATTAATAAGAAACTATGAACCCTGACTACGATATCAGCAAGTTTCTTGTAGGATGAAAATAAACATACAAAATGTGGAATACAAATAAAAACTAGGATCAAAATTAGGAATGAAAAATTCAGTTCTAATTACACGTTCTTATTGTTGACGGAAAGCTTACCTTCGCTTTCTTTTCTTTGCCTTGAACGAAGACTTTGTCTAGCAGTTTCTTCGACCTAAAAAACATCAGATATATAACTTCCTAAAACTAAATAAACTGGCAACTTACTCATTAAAAATCTTTTTTTTTGCTGCTCGAAAACTATGCATGGTTACATCTATAATTTAAGCAATTTATCATTTTCATTTAATCGTTTAGCAAAGAAAAATCAGTGCATACACAAAACAATCCCATACACAACAGTTCGATACAAAACATACCAGGCCACCAAGAATAAATTTGAATACATAGGCGAAGCAGGGCTTCGCACCTTTTAAGATACCTCACAAACATGGCATTGCAAGCAGTGAATTGACCGCTTTAAGCGGAAGCGGCCGGAAAAAAACGGTAAACCAGTTGAAATAAGCGAAAGGGGAATGATTTTTGTAAAAGAGGCAGAAAAGCGCGACTCATTTTCAGAAAAGCGATTATTCACACATAAAAATGTTGCAGAGCGCTTGACGAGTTACTTATTCTCGCCAATTGTCAAAATCAACAACTCACTTCATTTTTGGTCAAATTATCCAGAAAGCATACAGAACTTCGTTTTCAACGCACTTTCTGTGAGCCCTGACACGGGTACTGTCGAAAGATTTTTTTTTCTGCCAGTGGAAACATTCTTTCAAAAAACCGTAGTCGCTTGGGCGCAAAAATTCTCGAGAAACTTCTGTACTTAAAAACTAATTGATTTAATTCAATTAATATTTCCTTGCTTGTTTTCTTAAAAAGCGGAGATCTGAAATTTAGAAAAGCGGTAAAAGCGAAAAGCGGCTTCGAAAAAAGCGGAAGCGGCGAAAAGCGGCTTTTCCATAAGCGGTCAATTCTTTGATTGCAAGCTACCAAACAAAACTTATATTTGATATATTTTTCCTGAAATATTGATTTCATAATATTTTTCAACCCTTGAGAAACTGCAAATGGCCGTTCAAATACAATTGCCTGGATTTGACTAGTCGTCGGGCTATAGAGAAAAAATTACCTTGTCCCGTCCATGGCTAGTGTTCTACATCAAAAGATTCTGAAGTAATCCTATAGTTTGAGACCCTTACGATGACACGATTGAATCGAATTAAAAATATATTAAACTTGGCAATGATGTTGTCTCAAGCCAAGGAATGGGGCACAAGCAGTGATAACCATTTTGAAAAAAAAATAAATTCATTTAAATTTTCAATTAAATTTCAATTTATTAAAAATGTGAAATTATGAGCCCACTCAATTTGAATGAAAAATTTTAATTTGAATCGAACAATTTAAATTGAAAAAAAATTAAATTGCTCGGGCAATATTTGATCCGACGCCAAACTACACAGCTTAGTAATGTAAATTCATTTCATTTTTAACAGTTCCGCCGAAAAGGCAAGCAAACTAAGTTTTCACGATATAATTGATAAGATTTTGCTGCAAATAGATATGCCCAAAAAATTGCTTTCGACTTATTTTTTGAAAATTGCGAAAAGTGCCCAAAAATGGCAGACAAACTGCTAAAAACATTTTCTTGAACATTTTAATTTAAACCAATTTTTATTTTTTTAAATGGACATTACTGGACACAAGCACCAACTTTCAGCATTATATCTGCTGTTGGTTCTTTCAATACTCTTCCATCTCATCTAAGGTACTCAGTCCAGTAACAAAAAATATAACCAAAGCACAGTTGAAAGTGTCAATTAACTCAACGAAACACTGGATTAATAAGTAACACTTTTATTCCGCTTGGAATTCTACACTGAAATTGTGAATACTGGATTAATAAGTAACACTTTTATTCCGCTTGGAATTCTACACTGAAATTGTGAATACTGGATTAATAAGTAAAACTTTTATTCCGCTGAAGAATTCTAAAATTAAAAAAAAAACAGGTAGTTTACGTTTTTTCGCGCATTTGCACTTTCGTAGTTGGGAAGCGAAGTTAGCCTTTTTTGCAAATAAAAATGCATATGAAATTGAATTTAATTCCATAAGTCAAACATACATAAGTGAATTCATAGGAGCATGTAGATGTATAAAAGCAGTTCTGTACTTCTTAGAGCATTTAAAGACTTTCCTAAAAAAAACGAAAAAATCAATACGACCTACGTAAGAGTCTTTACTAAGTTCATTGGGACTTAAATTATGTGATTTATGAAATATGAGAGGGGTTTATAACTTAATGGGGTCTATAAATTGAGGTCGCCTAGAAGAAGAAGTCTTTTCCCAAAGAACTGTCTTTTCCCAAAATGAATCAAATGTTTTTACAACAGCAACCGACTTTAAGATTTCATGCCATTTCATTTTTCATTTGTCAAAAGAGCTTAATTTGAGCTCCGAACTTCACTAGAAATTAATACAAAATCCAAAAAAACGTTGAGACTTCCGGAAAATCAACCGACGAAGTGACATTTTTCCTCGTATTATCGCCAACTTTTAAGTAATGGAGCGTTGAAAGAGTGGTAAAATTTTCCCTTACCTGATGCATTCGGATGAATAGTGACCCTTGTGAATCTTTGTCACGCAATTCCATTTCATATTCGTATTCTGGATTCTGAAAAAATAACAATTTTAAGTTTGAACAAGACTGCTCGTATATCAGGGCAAAGCCCTGAATGTTCCGACTGTCCCTTATTTTATATCGATTAGTTTTTGTGAAAAGAAAATACTGAAAACCTGTATGCATTTTGGACAATTTCAATGTGTAAGATTTTGAGTCGTACGAAACTAATACGACCAATTAGCTAGCCTAAATTCAATTTGGAACGATTTTGTTGTGCGGGATAATTCGCCACGCATAAATAAGTCGCGTTACGCTCTCAACATTATGAATAAACTCTTCAAAGCGCGCATAATTTAGCCCAGAACATGGCAAATTTGGCAATTTTCAAACCCCCAGAACTTAAATAAAACTATCGGAGGTGAATTATCTTTTTACATTTGAACTCAAGAAGTCAGTCGATATCTTGAATGGGGTATAACAACTTTTGCTGAAAATTATCATTTCGATCGGTGATAATTGACGGAATAAAAAAAACCACACCGAGCATAAAACCACACCGAGTTTTATTCGAAAGTCGGAACAACAAGTGTAGCCCCATTCTTGTAAAAGAAGCACAACTATTGAACTAAATGGGGCGTTCCAACAGTGCCGGAGTACAACAGTGCCGGAAAAGGCGGGAAAATTTCAGAATGATTTAAACGCATTCTCTAAAGAGCGGTAAATTACTGACGCTAATTAACAAAAAAAATCACTCCAATTTCGGCGCCAAAATGTCTACAACTGCAAAATAAACAATTATCTAGGCGCCAAAACGATATGTATCACTTAAAATTGTAAACGATCTCCGTTGAATTTTTGATTGCCGCACTTAATAAAATTATTTAAAATTCGTTGAAACTTGTTCCAAATTCTCGGCACTGTTGAACAAAGTTTTCATTTTCGGCACTGTTGAACTATTTGTTTTCGGCCCTGTTGTACTGCCCCAACTAAACACTGCATTAAATAGAAATCTGAAACTGAATCAGTGTTTACAATGGCGACGCGGAGCTGCGAAACATTTGTGATAGATCATAAGTACAGCATAGAAAAACGAAGCGAACGTTTTTTGAAAAGTTTCTACGCAGAGGCAAAGCTGAGCTTCGCACCACTTGCGATACAATAAGTATAGGATAAAAACAGCAAAATACTCAAGAACTATTAAAGAGGACTTCGAACGTTGTTTTGTTGAAGAAGGGACCAAGAAACAAAACAGGAAATCAATAAAAAGTTAAAAAGAAATAAGAAGTCAAAAACCGCTAAAGAGTACATTTGAGCCTGAACAGTTTTTAAGACTTTTTCTGAAAAAAAAATAATCGTGACCTATATAAGAGTCTGAACTACGTTCATCGACTCTTTAAAATGTTGAGCTACTAAATTTCAGGGATCAACCGCACAATCTCCCCCTTCCCTAAAAAACGCACCGTAGAAAGCCCTCCCCAAGCATGTATTAATTTTGAAAAATAATTCTGTATAAAATAAGCATTTCATACAAACGCGCAAATAAAATTGGTTTGTATCTTTTTTATTCGGGATTGCATTTGTATGCTTTTAATTACACAAGCTAATGTTTTAATTCAATTTTTTTAAGCAACACGGTTAATTTTGAACGAATCTAGGCTGAACTCAAAGTTAGCTTGTGAAAAATCCATATCCCCCCCCCTAAATCGATTTGGGGAAGGAAAGATTGTACGGTTGATCCCATTTCAGAACTAACTTTAAAGCCACAACCGTTTATTTATAAAAACAACAATCAATTTTTGCCCTTCAAACGACACAAAAGTAATTTGATTAGCTCGATAAAATATTAGTCGAAACAATTTAGGCCAAACAATGCTTTTAAGCTAAAAAACAATAGAAAAAAGTCAGGGTTAGAAAAACTTCAAATTAAAGGAATGCATGAACAATACTTAGATATAAATTTAGCCGCACAAGAGAAATCCAAATCCGTGATGTGGCAATTAAGCCCAGAAAACTTAAGCAGACAAAAAAATCTGACAATTCAATTTTTCCCGGAAAAAATTTCTCGATTAAATATTGAAAAAACACTGCCTGGCAGGACTGCTTTCGACAACCTGATAAAGGCGGTGAGCGATCTAATTGCTTATATTTTTTACAACAAATCTATCCTGCAGCATAAAACTGATAGTCTGTTCAAACAGCATAAATTGTGACCGACCGCACCAACTCTATACGAAAATTGACACACGTTTTCGAGCGGCAAGCGCTTACACCGTCACCCTTAAACCAACAGTCGGCTTATTGGTTTTTTACTGTTATTCAAATTCTCAGCATGTATTTTCTCAGCCATTTGTATACTGCTGGACCTGTATACTGTTAAGGTTGAATGCTTGTTGCTACGTTTCTGGTCGAGACATCAGAAAACTCACCAATGCCCAGATTTTGGAATTTGACAGACAAAGAGCTGAAATTCATCTTCGAATTACTGTTCATTCAGCTCAAACTATGAGTTCAAGAATTGTCAATAAAAAAGAGCTTCCTTCCTTTGAACCAAATACCTTTGTTGTGACATCATCAGCCCAAATACCTTCAAAACAATTCGAGAGTTCGAATCTGTCGTCTATTTGATGAAACAGAATGAACAAATATTGACTATTTAATTACACGCCGCGACCCATTTGTCTTTTATGACGTTACCTAGCACAAATTCTTTTGTAGCTCATAAGGTCGCATTTCTCAAAACCAGTTTTGTGATAAGTAAACGCAAAGTTAAATTTAGATAACTTAAAATAAACAACCACCCAGAAATCTTTAGGGTTAAATGATTACGTCAACCCCTTAAACTATTCAATATCGACTGTTTGAGCTTTACTCCAATTCGAACGATAGATTCTTAAAATTCTAATATGATGTCAACGACTCATTGTAACTGAGCCAAATTCTAATGGAAAACAAAAGAGCGAATGGTTGCTTTGCCTTAAGCAACAGATTTAAATGGAAAAAAGAAAGAAAACTTACGTCTTCACATAGGGCCATGACCTTGTGGACCAAGTTGGCGCCGTCTGTGTCTTTGGTCAGAAAAATAGCTCTTCCCAAAAAATCATCTCTCAGAGTGTCTTTGTCCATGACCTTGACCTCTATGATCTTGTAGGGGTAGGGAATGATGAGTTTCTCATTCCAGATGGGATCCAATGTTTTGTAGATGACCTCCGTCTTAAATTTTTGTTGGTTTCCGTCAACTGTGATCACACAGAACGGGTCGCTTGTGCCTTAAATTACATCAGCACTAAATTAGGTCCGCACTTAATTTTTTTCGAGGGGCAAACGAACAACAAAATAAGTCAGGAAAAATGACTACACGATTCGAAACCACCTCTAGAATACGCCTTCGCAATTGCGCCATATAGCCTAGTTTTCTTAATTAGTTACCACACCCTCTGCTAAAAAATACCAGTGAAAAATGAAAGCACTTTAATAAAGCGGGTAGAACATGCTATTAAATCGACAAATAACCAACATAGCAAACAGAAAAATGGACTCAAAACTGAAAAAGAAACATTTTGACACTTGTCAATTTCTAAAAAACAATATATCAAATTGAACCTCTCTAAATTTCAAGAACAAATTATGCCACAGAGGCGAAGCGAAGCTTCGTTCCATTTGTGGTACAAAAGAACGCCGTTACATTGAAAAAAAATGAAAACAAAAATTCAAAAACGACAATTATATCTGTTCAGATGAAAAACGTCAATAGAATGTAAAATTCACATCGGACAAAAAAAAACAACTAAGCATAACTAAGTCGAAGATACCTTAGCAGAAACCCTATGAGCCGAAAAAGTTCCCTTCGCCGTCAAAAAACTTAAAATTTATTCACTCGTTGAACGAAACAATATGAGGCCACTGACCCATCATAATATGGGCCGAATAACACGACGGAAAATGAGAAAAAATTTTAAAAACGCAAAAAATTTGAAAAAATAAGGAAAATGAAAAAAAGACGTAATTAAGTCCCATTCATCCTCAAAACACACATTTACACCACCAAAAACTTTTTTTTGCACTTCGAACGTCGCAATATGAGGCCGTATATAATTCAGGGTGGAAACTATAATACCGGAAAAAAACGAAAAGAAAAAAAAGGACTTCAACAAATCGAGTTGGAAAAATTACAACAATCATAAAAACAAATTTCAAATAGGAAAGATTTTCAAAATGCTAGCATGCACAAAGTATGTCCCTTGAGGTGACTTAGTTGCCAAAAGAGGCTTCGAGGAAATTAGTCCCGAAGAGTCCAGTGAAGAAAGTTAATCACGAAAAAAGGACCCATTACATTTCACTTGCTATCGCAAGTATAACACAGAGGTGAGGCGAAGTTCGGCAACATTTGCGATACAACAAAAATATTGCTCTACAAAAAAGTGAATAGACGAAGAGCCGGAAAAGAGGATTTTTTGGAAAATCTAAAAGATATCTTGAAAAATTTAGATTACCCGGCGGAAACTAAGGCAAAAAAAGTCTGGTTAACCACCTGTTGAGCGGAAAACAGACTGTTGATAATTGAATTATGAACTAAATTTCGAAAATTGTTCTCAACCCATACCCTTAGCGTTTTCTACTGAAATAAGGTTTTAGTCACTTATTTACGGGAGAACCTAATGCAGGGAAGATCTAAACTTCATATTCTTGTAATTGAATTCTTCACCTCAAAATTAGCGACAGTTAGGGAAAAGAAAAAATGTTTCCAAAAACTGGTCCAAAATTCAAAAAAACCAACTTTTCCTAAGTCGTTACAGTTTTACTACGAAAACTATAAGCCAGTTGCTTCTATAGGGAAGTGTCTTACACACTGAGACTAAACTGAACCTGAGACTAAAATGCAACCTGAGACTAAAATGAACAACACTTGCACTTTCAACTAAAAAGGAAGTTGCTTACAGCACAAGAAAAAAATCGGTGATGTGGCAACTAAGCCGACAATCTTGGAGCAGATGCCCGTTGAGCCGAAACACAAACTGCTTCGAATTTTTTTTTATGTTTCAAGCCAACCTCCCTGGACCTACAACGAATAATATTTGAACTTGCATTGAAAGTTGCTTACAGGACAAACAAGATTTGTGATGTGGCAACTAAGCCGACGAAATTCAAGCAGCAAAACGGAAGTCCAAGAATTCAATTTTTATTGAAATTCCTTTTTCAATTGCATTATAACAAACAAGGTCTGAAAAAAAAAACAAGATCCTGCCGAGAGTCGAAACTCACACCCTACGATACAAAAGCGACGGATTTAACAGGAGGCCAAGTGGGAAGGAACCTGAAGGTTGTAAAGGTTCAACAAAAAAGCTAATTGAAGAAAAATTAAAACGTGTAAGAATTTGTTTACTGGAAAAAACTTGTTCCCGATCTCTCGCTGTTGTAATAATATCTGACTTTGCCAAGCAAAAACATGACCGACAACGCTACTGAAAAAACTGAATGAGTAAAATTTTGATCCTACAAAATTTCTTAAGTGATGCACGCCAATAATGAGTCTACATAATTGCTAAGTGACGCAAGCCAATTATGACGCATTAGCAGTACCAGTCAATTTGAAAAGAAATTTACCAACTAACATGCCTCACTTTATAGAGCGGACGCATTTTAACTAGTATACGAAAAAGTTCATTGAAAACATGCGACCATGCTGAGGTTAGAACCCTCTTATTTTGCTGCTGGTATCCTTCCCTACCTCTACGCTACAGAACCAGAACGACTTGAAGCTAAAGTACTATTACTAGTAAAACAATAGTGTAAGTTAATATCCTTAGCATTTACTGTACTTAATAGCTGGTTTTTGATCTTATGCATATACTGCAAAAAAGAGCACTTTGAAAAAGAGCACTAATACTTGCGACTTAGGTTGGAAAAAAGTGAGTTCGTAATAACACAAAAGCTTCGCTTGTTTAAATAAAACCCGTGCAATTTCAAAAATTGAAAAAGCCGAAAAAAAAGTACCAAATGAAATAAATTTCATAATAAAAAAAACGGGAAATGAACCCACGGAAATTAGGCCGAAAACCACGAACCCGTAAAAAATCAACATTTTCAAGAAAACTCTTTGAAAACAATTCAACACCAGTAACGGTCTACACCTATTTACTACCTAAATTACGGTAGTATTTTTTTGAATTTTCAAAAAAAATTAGCATCTCTGAAATTAAGCATGGTTGAAATGTACCATACCGACTCATTTGACCACCATTCTGTGCCTTAACTTTTTTTACGGAAAAAAGTATACTACCCAATTCCAATACCCTTGCTTATCGAAATGGTGAAAAATGATTTGCTTAAGAAACTCTTTGAACTTTAAGCAGAATTCATGATTGACATTTTTTTGATGAAATCAACTCAGTTGGGAAATCTGAAAATTTAAATCCACTTTCGAAGTTAGAAGTTGATCAAATTTTTCGTGAGCTCTATATTTTATGTGTTCTACAGTGGAGTTTGTTTCTTTTAACGAAGGAATTAAATTGAACTTGAAAAGAAATCATAAGTAAAACCGCGAAAAATCGAATTTTGGCGTGAACAAATTTTAAGACTTTCCTTAAAAAAATCACCAAGAAATATATAAGATTATTCACTGTTTCTTACTCTAAGTTATTGAAATGAGAAAATTGGATAGATAGGCAAATTTTTTATTCTGTTGGGAAATCTGAAAACATAGCCAACAGACAGTTGGAAGAGTCAATGAAAACAGAAAAAAAAATTAACTAATTTTTTGGAAAAAAACTTCAAGTTTCGAATTCCAAAAAGATATCGCCCTAAAGCTCTTTTATTTTCAGGAACAATTTATTATGAGCGTTTTTTTTTATACAAATTAATCTAATTTGAGACAAAAATGGATTATTAGGAAAAAAAATATATTCCACTGGGAAATCTAAAAAATTAAATTCCACTTCGAAACTAGAAATCGGTGACCTTTTATGCGACAATTCAGCTTTCATAATCGGATAGTGCATTTTGCCTACCTTATAGCAAATGAACTTGAATTGAACTCAAAAAATGCATATAAACCTACGGGTATTCATATTTGCATTTGTAAGTATTAATGCATTTCTTTTGTTATTAGCGCATTTGAAGACTTTTCCTGAAAAAAATCATCATGGCCTACATAAAGTCTGAACTACGTTTATCTACTCTTAACAACTAAAAACTACTTTCGAAACTAGAAGTCGATCACGTTTTTCGTGACCTTTACACTTTTGCAATTCAATGGTGGAAATTGCCCTCTTTTCAGCGACGGAAATGAACTGAACTTGAAACGAAATCAAAAGTCAAACCGCAAAAAAGTGAATTTGAGCGTGAACGAATTCTAATACAAAGCAAATCATCAGAACCTTTAAAAGAGTCTTCTTTACATTCAGCGACTCGTAATTACACAGCTTTTCTAGCTCTTACTACACCCCGTACACTATCTATAAAGAACTGACACACTTATAATCCACTGACTTCCACAAACTCAGCGTTTAAGCACGCACGAGCTTCCATCATTGTAGCGGATTCCCGTAAAACATTTTGAAAAGGAGCGTGAGGCATAGTTAACAAGATCCGCTCCTGCAGTAGACCGCAATTGAACTGGATCTGTTTGAACTCCTCATAAAAACTTGAACTTGAACTCATATTAAGACATGGTGTCTCTCACCTCCTGGGTCTGCAGCTTTGAGTCCAGTTGCCCTCACTATTTGCAACTCCACGTCCTCGTGATCATCCTCCTCTATTATGCCCAGTTGCTTCTCCAGACTGTAGTCCAGGGTCTGGGCCTTGGGTCTGCTGATCACTGAGGCCGTGTGGGGAGCGAGTGAGGAACTGGAACGCGATCTGCTCATGCCTCGTTTGTCGCTTCCACTGTCACACTCCACTAATAACAAAAACAGACACATGAGAAAACAGAGACATGAAAAAAAAATCAAGTCAAAAATGTATTCCATTATTTCCTAGCTCGGAAGATAAGGTGATCCCTACTTTTTTTTAAATATTAACCCCCGGCCCAGATCCCACTTTTCAACCTTTGCCCTTATTTTCATGGGGGAGAGAGATGTCATCCATTTTGCCGCAATCGGACACATCTTGAGGAGGCGGATGACAATTGGACCCCTCCGACCATGACCGAAGCGGGATTCGAACCCCCGACATTGTGTTAACTTGTGTTTTCTGAAGCATTGCTCTTCAAAAAATTAGCTGGGAGTGTATGTATAACTTTGCTTACGTATTGGCTGTAACTGTGGAAATGGATGAAACATGAGAGACACTATGATGAAACCGACAGAGCCCACAGCTCCTGCGTCGTCTCGGAGGTCAAAGCGCTTCCTCTCCCTCACTTCACCCTGAAATAGTTCAAAAAATTATCAGCACTGATAGCTGTAGGGTTTTTCGTGTAGTGGACCCAACTCGCAAAACAAACATTGATTGTTGGTATACTTCTTTGTGCTTGGCATTAATTGGTGAAACTCAAGATGCTTTGATTGACAAACAGAAAATGAGAGGGGAGAGACATTGTGGACAGAGCATGAGAATCGATTGCCTAGTAATTACAGGGAAGTGAGTGCACATATGTATGTATACTCACAATATTGAGTTCAACAGACCCAATGTAGTCATCCTTGGTAGTCATACCATCCCAGTCGAACACTTCGATCAGCAGAGGAGACTAAACAGACAGACAGACACTACGAGGTCATTCATAATGTTCACCGACGACAGCATATTAAGTTTCTATAAAGCCACGAGTCTAGTGAAATGAACCATACCGTAGTGTAGTCTTCGACCATGAAGTCGCAGTGAAAATTCCATATCGGGTTCAACGTTCGCTTTATTGAAGGACTCTGTTTGATCTAAAAAGTACATTCAAAAAGATCAGCAAATAATACTTGGAGAAAAATTGAGAAGCAGCCTGACTGAAAGGTACGTGAAACACTTACTTTGCTGTTGTTGAACCAAATGTTGACGTATGGATCTGAGAGGCCATTCAGGTCCATGGCTGGCAAGTTGTGCCCAGAGTGGACCACAAGACTCACAACGCCCGAGGCTGAAAATTAAAAAGAGAAAGATGAAACATAACGTAAACTTTACTAGGCGACTAAGTCCGTACAATAAATGCTGGAACATTTCAAGCCGAAAAAAGGAATTTGTACAAAATCAGTCCTGATAATATTACAAATGTCAGGAACAAATCAAAACAACGCTTATTTCTGGAGAAAGGACTTGAATCACTGGACAAATCCTCGCAGTCGCAATCGCAATCGCATTTAAGATTCATTTTGAGAACAATTAACGATTGGCACTTTTTTGATAAAATCAACCCAATTGGAGAAAACTGTAGTTTTTATTCCGCAGGAAATCTGAAAACTATACACCACTTTCGAAACTAGAAGTCGATCACGTTTATGGTGACCTTTGCACTTTCGCTGTTCCATAGTGAACTTTACCTTCCTTTCAACAATGGAAATGCGCTTAACTTGAAATCAAAAGTCAAACCTCGCAAAAACAAATTTTAGCCAGAACTTTTCCCAAAAAAAACATCATCACGACCTATATAAGAGTCTGAACTACGTTTATCGACTCTTAAAGAATCGAAACGATTCAATGGATCTGTTATTTAGACAAGTAAGAAAATCTATATTTCGATTTAATACCGCTATCTAATTACAGGCGTAATTATTGAAAAGCTGCTCATCACGATTTGAATGAAAAGCTCATCACGATTGGCATCCGATTTGAATCTAAAAATCAAAATTGAAACTGGTTGACTACGAACTTACAGTCCATAATCGGCTCAGCGACAGACACTGACTTCGCACTCGTCAGTCTGGGAATAGTTCTTTCTGTCTTTTCAGCATTATCTCCTTCAATGCCGTTTTCATCCTCTTGACCTTTTGTGCCATCAATTTCGTCACTGCTCGTCAAAAGTGCGGAAATCGGATCCTCAATTATAATTTTCTCAGTCATCGCCGAAATCTTCCTTATTTTGTCAACAATTGAAAAGGAGCCAAGCTTGTGATACGTCAGTTTGAACTTCAAGTCCGGAATGTCTTTGGAACCCAGTTTCTGGCTCTTGTGTTTGAATGGCTTGATAAGGTTTTCTTTCCCGTCTTCCAGCCCTATTTTGCCAATGTTGACCGAGTACTCAGCAAGCGTGAGTTTTCCCAACATGCTTTTGCTTTTGACTGCTACTATCAGCTGAAACAGTGATAAGAACCATTAAAATTACCTAAATCTATCGAACTAAAAAAACATCAAGGCCCACAAATGATACACACAATAATTGGATTAGACTTTCTTCACGGCATAGCAATTCACATGTTGCATTTAGACGTGACTGTTTAACTGAATAGGGAAAGTGCAACTAATACGAACACTAGCGGGTGAAACTATTCATCTGTGGCAGGGAACGGAGGAGAGTTTTTTGCCGGTCAATTTATGAAACACTACAATCATCATGTGATCGTTTAGTTCACGCTCATTCTAAATATGATTCGTTCAAGTTACGTAGCAGTATTTAGACAACCGCGTATTCAGACACTGTATTAACCAATATCAAATTCATTTCTTCATTGTCTCGATTCTGATTGGTTAATACAGTGTCTGAATACTCGGTTGTCTAAATACAGACCGCACTCCATTCGTTCAGTACACAAAAATAACTGAATACCTTATTACTACTGGGCTGAGCGATGTTCACATCCTAGGTCAAAACAGTTCATTTTTGAAATATCCCCAGCCAATCAAACGTTGATCAAATTTGCTAAAATCATAGAACAACCAAACCTCACCAGTTAATCCCTCACAATCAGATTTAACAAACTGGCCACACTGAAAGTGCCTGGAAGGAGCTATGGATCTCTAACACTTTAAAGAAGGGAGATTCGTTACTATATACAAATTGCACAAATGCTTAGCCCTTGAATTATTTCATAGAGCTAGCAAATCGTTTCTAGGTTCAAAAAAGGGGAATATTTGAAGAGAACCGGAACTATGACACATTGTTTAGGGTAGGCTCTTTTCGACAAACTTCAAGCACTTCAAAGGAGGCCTCACATGGTCAATGGTGGTATCAGAATAAAACCCTATTGGCTAAAATTCGATTTCCAAAAAAAAAATGTCTGTGTCGATACAAATTGGTCTTAAGTTTATGTATTTCCAACTAATATACACGTGTGGCGGTGGAATAGGCACGCTTTTGACCTAATAGGAAGGGCTTAATGAAACTGAGGCTACAAAAAAACGATTACAATTTCTTATAGACAGATTTGTTGTTATAGTGCTAGTTACAACTATCAGGACAAAACAAGCAAAAATTGAAATTTAAAACGCTTTTTTCTCAAACTGGGATGATCTTAGGTGAAAAATAATGAATACAAAACGCTTAAACTTTTAGCAGAATTAATGTGGTGTATAAATTAAATTGCTCTGCGATATTCGGGCCCAGCATTTTACCCCAAAAACGATCAGTTTTGGCTTTCTTTAGTCAATCAAAGTTACATCATATTAATCTGCGGACATTTTGAACAAATTTGTCTTCAAATTTTTTGGCCTACAATCAACCCAATTTGAAAAAAATGCGCTTTAAATTTCAAGTCTTATTCGTCTTGTCCGGATAAATTTAATCAAGACTATTTGAAGTGATTTAGAGAATCAACAAATCTCCCACCTTGTCAGCCTGCAGATTATACACGAGAAAGGCCACGTCTTCGGCCCAGGGTTTGTTGGCAGCTCTAGGATGGGTCAAACTAGCAGATGAGTCTAACTTGACTGAGCACCATATGAGGTCATCGGATTTACAACTGGCTGAATGAGGGTTCGAAACATCTCCATACATTATCGTAACGAACAGAAGACCTTCAGCTGAAACCAAATCAAATCCACGTTTTAACCCATTGGTGGTTTACTTTTATAGCACTTACGTTTTTATAGAAAATAGGTAAAACTGCAGACCTTTAGAAGAGCCGACGGTCCTGACTTCAACTGCGCTACTTTCGACAGCACCTTGAAAAAAAAACAGAAAAAATTTAGCAGGAGCAAAATAAAAACCTTTAACAAGTGAGCATTTTTGACAAAATTACTAATTTACATAGGGGCGAAGCTGCTCTTCGCAAACACTGGCGGGAAAAGAACAAAAACCAGCTCTACAGAAGGAAATACAGAAGTAGATATAAGCCTCGAATTAATAAGCTTTTACTTTTTCGGATTCCAATTTGCGCGACCTTGAGATTAGGCCTATGCCACGGGCTCTTGAAACTTTGCTAACGGTATCCACCAATAAGGCGGCTATAAATGCTAACCAATTGCCAATGTCATGCAGCAACAATTGCACCAATTATAAATAAAACTAGAGCTAAGTGCGGCGTTGAACCTCCGAACAGTAGATTAGGAATCTCACGTCCTTTCAACTGTGCCACGGTCACTTACAGATCCGGAAATACTAGCTACAAATAAAGCAGAAAACAGATGCTATGAAATTTCCAATGCTACAGATCGTTATTATAGCAAAAATGTCTTCAAATGTGCATTTTAATTCCGAGTTAGTTTGCAAAAAAGTAGAGCCATACTAATACACTACACTCGCTAGTATAAACAACAATTAACAAACCAGAATTTAATGCGTTATTATATAAGGATAGCCGGTTCCTGATAGGTATCCTTAGAAAAACAGTATCCCTGGGGCGGTGGGCGTTAAAAACTTAAAAACTAGTTATCTAAGGTTAATTAACAATCAAAACGAAACCAAAATGAGGCTGAAAATCAAAGTTAGTATAAAAACAAATGTGTTCATCAAAGTTGATCTGAATAGTAAAAAAAATCCGATCGGTTTTTCTCGACACTGAGGCAATCTTTTTGCTTTTTTTCGAAATCCGAATCACGACTAAAGGGCTTTAATATGACACCACCCGTGCACCTATGTATGCTTACTTTTAGGCAGTAAATGCATAGGAAAAAAACAGTAGGCTAGATACATTTAGCGTATAGGTAAGGGCATTTACTCTGAGGCAATCGCATATTGAACCCCTTGCTCTGGCAATGATAGCGTAAAACAACTGTCCAGAACGATTGCACAATTAGAAATTGACAATTCCTACAGGCTAGATAGCCTTCGATAGATCTGTGAATCACAGGGAGTGCGGTCTGTATTTAGACAACCGCGTATTCATACTCGTCAGTAAGCAGACAAATACCATAATAACCAATCAGAATCGAGATGAGAAAGCAAATTTACGAAATAAATAATTATTAATTTCTTCCTTGTCTCGATTCTGATTGGTTAACTTATTGAAGAGGCCAGACAAAAGGTCAGACTTATTGAAGAGGACAGACAAGTTATCGATAAATAACACACATGCGAAGCGAACTTCGCAACACTTGGAGGACATCACACAAAAATCATTGCGAGCTACCGGATAGAAAACGAAACGAAAGCCTCAAAATTGAAGAAAAAAAAACTCAAAAAATGCCTCAACTAATTTATTTATCGAATGATGTTCAATTTTTTGAAATCAATTCGAGAAATGCAATGCCCACCTTTAAATTAGCACCGAGACAAAATTAACTCTGTAATAATAAAGCATTGTCAATTTCTTAAAGTTGTTAAAGGGGAAATTTCAGTTCACGATAACGAAAACTAACCAGAAATGGAATCCGCTCGTTGATAGTCACTCTTCCTAGCGACGCCAGGCTCATTATAGAGTGGAATGTAAAATCTGTGAGGGTAATAGAGGTCTGAAACGTTCCACTAGTTTCACTCGGTCATAAACAGTAAAATAAGAATTTTGTATTGAGAGGTACAAACAGTCTGAGAGAGATGTTTTAACGATGGTGTTTATCCAGTCATTCAGCTTCGGTAGTGCCATTACATTCGTGTGCATCGTCATGATTGACATCGAAATTTTAGGTCTGCAAAAAGATAATAACCGTAGACTTCAAGCAAAACAAGAAGCAACAGAACATGCGAAAACCAAAGCCACTTATAAACTCATTAAATTATACTGATTGAGCTACCAGTTTATAATATATTTTTAAAAATTAAAATCATGCTTTTAGGGCGTTATCGTACGGCAAATAGAATTCCGTAGCGTCATTGACATTTAAAAACAATAATATCCAATATCCGGCTGAGAATGTTCCGGTCACCTCTAATTTTACGAAAAATATACAGAGATGTGAAACAGAGAAAGCTAGTTTTGAAAAAAAGCATGCCAGCACAAAAGAGTGTGAAATAAGGATTAGAAAACTTACTAATTGGTAACAAAGTCAAAAATAACCTGATCAGAATCACTTGAAGCCGAAAAAAAACTTCAAAAGATTCAAAAACCAAAAATTTTTCAATCCCCCTCCTCCCCAAAGCACACGCTTTATTCGCTCATCAAAAGACGCATTTTGATGCCACTACGACAATATGAACAACCAACTTGATAAATTACAAACAACTTAAAAAGCAAATGTCTAGTAGGACGGTATTTAAGAAGCTAGCATGCTCAACATATGGCTGATGGAGTATTTCCATCATAAGGTACCAAAGAACCCTATAAAGTACAGGGGTAACTTTACCAGTTCTAGTTTTGACACTTTTGTGATCAAATTTATTTATGGCAAAACTGGCAAGTACTCGATTACAATACCCTAGATGATCGAAGGGGTAAAGAAGTAAAACAGAAGGATTTTTTTCCGATTTGGGCAACTAAAAAATGCGTTTTTTTAACAAGAATTTTTGTTGTTAGTTTGTTAGTTAGTGTGAGGGGACTGAATTGGATAATGAAGAAATAGATTAGAAATGTGGCCTGAAATGGTCAGTCTGAACTATTAGACTAAAAAACAAAAATACGTGCCAACTCAACAACTAAGCCAACTTTTAAAAAAATGGAAATCGAAGTCACAGCCAATTGTGCTTTATTATGATGACACACGTGGCCCCTGTGAGCTTTCCTTGAGGCCCTAAAATTAAGCTTTAAAACCTAAATGAAGCTGAATCTTAGTTACTTCCCGTCGCCCAAGTCACGTGATCACAGCAAACATAAAGACAACCGTCCTATTCCAGTGTTTTTGTCAGCACCGAAATAATCAGTTAACTCTGTCCACTACTATAAAAAGTTAGCAACTAACTGTTCATCGAGGAACATGATGGATGCATGCTTTGCGTGAGGAAACGGAATATTGCGGTCAAATGTGATTCCAACTTGACAGCGACCCGAAAACTTCAGCTTCTCCACATTCACAGTCAGGTTCAAGCCGTACGTCTTCAGTACTCTATCAAAATGAATAGCTATGTCAGAAAAAAATATATATATTTTTTCAAAGAATAAAAATTGATATCGATGGCTTTTTTGCGAAAAAAAAAATCAGAAAAATGAAACTTACTGATCGGGAGCAATAGTTTTTAGATTTCCCACAACTTGGATGAGGAAATCGGGCGAGTTATGTTCGAAGTCGAGCTCCACGATCAATTCGAAAACTTCCTTCTGCATCAACGTTTGCCGCACTTTCTCCAGTACGAGAGTTTCGCTCGGATTAACTGCAAGGTCCGAGATACTTATAGAAGAAATTCGCGGCATTCCACTGCCCAAAGAAAAAGATGACATTTGGAGAGAATCTAAGCAAAAGAAATGAGTGAAGAATAACCCAAATGGTGCAGTCTTAAGCTGTCCAGAAGGGAGGGTACCTAAAAAGACCGGTTTGCAGCTTCTCAGAATCGGATTCAAAACTCCTCTCAGCATGCTGGCAATCTCTGGTTCGGAGAAACGCATCCTAAAAATTCCGAACCAACTATTAGCTTAAGTACATCTATTTGTTCTTGATTAAAGCGTATGAAAGCTAACCATCTGTCGACTATAAGATTTGCCCATTCAACTGACTCGTTGCGAGGATTTTCAATTTGATTGATTTTCCGGCACCATAAAAGGCTAAAGTCAAAATTGCATATTAATAAATGGTGAGTATTTAGGCATAAACAGCAGGCTTCTCATACTAACTCGACTTGATCCTTGACAAAAACATCGACGATTTTGTGCCAGTACTTCGCAATGAGATAAGCTGTTCCCAGACCCCATGCGCAAGAGAATCCAAAATAACCTAGAATCCAAGCCTGGAATGATAAAATAAAAACCTGGGCGCAAAATAAAACGAATGTTAATTCTTGTTCGAAAAAACTCTGTATTTGCGGTTTTTCATAATCCACGGGTTGCTTTGATTTTTCAAAATTTTTCTTTGCGCTGTTCATGATTGATATGCGATATAAGAAATATACATTTCACAGCAATTTGATCAGAGCAGCGAAATTTTGAAAGGTTTAAATTCGATTTCAGCTGAAGCAAACATTAAACTGCAGCACCTATGATTAATTCAGAACGACGTTTGGCAAATATAGCCTATGAAAGTAACGCCAACTGAGCTAAGCAGAGAACAAAATCAACTCTTCAAAATGTAGTTTGAATGGAGGACAATATAGTGCATTCTAGAGCATGCGCTACAGAATAAACTCTTTCTGCCGCTTCAGGCAAAACACAAGGCAGTATAGTAGTCTAGGTAAGCACATTGAGAATAGCTAGGAATAAAACAAAAATTCCAAAGGAAAATGAAAGGAAAAGTGAAAAAAACACTGAAGATGCCATTACTTTGGCATCTTAAAAAGACTGGAGACATTATTCCACGGGGTCTCCGGGGAAATCCATTAGCGAAGGTCAAATATCTTTGCTTGAATTCAGTCTTCTATCTCACACCAGCGAGAGCTGAGATGCAAATTTCGCCCACAAAATCATTTTATGCGTAAAACCAGTCAAAAATATTATTCAACAACCATGCGGTTCCCTAATAAAAAAAAACAAAGACAAATTTAGTACAATTAATTTTAATTTGGCATTGGGAAAGTTCTCTCACCAGCAGAAACAGGCAGCAACGAAATATTGCAGCATCGAATACATTAGGATCTTCTCAAAGTCATCCTCAGAGGCGAAGCTGAGGATACATTGCGTTAGTTTGTGAATAAAAAGAGACGAAAGTCAATTTTTTTTGAAAATTTGAATTTAAAAAAAGCTAAAAAACCGAAACAGCAACATCTGCAAAAACTTCATGTTTGTATTGGATGATGTTCATAAACAGCCTTAAAATTACTGGAAATCATTTACCAAGCGGCAACTAAGCTGACAAAATTTGGGTCGACCCATGTTGAGCCGAAAACAAAAGTTGTCATAAAAAAATTGAACTTAAAATTTTTACCACCCATCCGAACTGACACGAATGAAAAATTATTTTAAAAAATATTTTACCCTCAAAATTACACAATATAAGTTAACAAAGCCAAAACCGTTTTATCGAAAAAAAAGAAAACAAAAATAAACAAAACAAGATTGCTCATTTCAGGGCAAAGCCCTTAACGCTCTGACAGCCCTCTATCGTCAATGACAAGCCGTTTGTTTTACAAAAAAATTAATAAAATAAGAAAATTTGAAAACATTTTTCAATTTTTATTTGTAAACTAGTGTATAGCTTGCACCTCTGGTGCTTCAAACAGAACACCGAATGTGAAAATTGCTTACATATTAGAAAAATAACGAAAAATATTATTAGAAATTTCAGGCAACCGCAAAAATAGGCGGTGATTTAACAAACTTTTATTTAATAACTTTGAAACAAAAAAAAATTAAGAAAATTTCAAAAACGAAGATTCTTTATGTAAAATCAGTAATTTCCTATTTAGGACTCTTTTTGGCTCAGTTATTTGGTTTCACCAGCTGTATATCAGTTTCTGCCATCAATCATTTAATCTAGGATAAATAATTCAAAGAACATGAGAAAAATTTTGAAATAATACGAAAAATAATCGCATTGCCAAAAACTAAAACAATTTCTGAGCAGAATCTGCAGCTCCTGAGAGAACTGCGATATAGCCACATTAAAAAGTTGACAAAATGTATAATTTTGAGGTTTTTCAATTTTTTTTTTCAAAAATCGTGAAAAGACTTCATATCTCGGAAACTATCAAAACATGAGCAGTCATTATTGAAGGTCGCAATTAGAAGTCTTGGAAACATTCTGGCATCAAAAGGTCAACAGTTCAAAACTTTGAGGTATTTTTACAACATTAACAAGACTGCTCGTATCAGGGCGAAGCTCGTATAAGGTTTATGGAGCAATAATAACATTTAAAAAAATAAATGAAATAAAGCAAAATCAACAACTTTTTGTCTAAAATTTGAAATTTTTTAATGAAAATCATCCCCCCACACGCCAAATAAAGTACAAAAGGATAGATTTCGCTAATTGTAACAAATCAATTTGGGCAAATAAGCTTCTTTCAACCAATTGGGAGCAATTTCTAAGACTAATTAATTCTCCGGTTACGCGTTAATAGCGCGCAATAAATCGCGCGTTAATTGTCCCAAATTGGCCAACAAGGCAATTTTTAAACCCCCGTAACTGTACAAAAAATGATCACAGGTAAAATTTCTTTTCAAATTTGAGCTCAGGACAACAATACCTTTTCAATGATATAAAAAAACTTCGTCCAAAATGGCTAGTTAAAAAGTCGAAATTTGTCTGAAGAAAAAAACCCACCCGAGCACAAATTCGGAACAATAAACATACGTTTTTTTTAAAATAAAACATCATATCTCAAAAAACATCTGAGCAGTCATAATTGGAGACAAGATCTGGAACCCTTCGGAATACTCTGGCAGCACGCAACTATAGGGTTGAGCACTTCAATTTTTGTTATGTCTTTAAATTCAAAAATCATGAAAAAAAGGTCAAATCTCGATAACTTGAAGTATTTGAGGAACAAAATTTCAATTTCAGATAAACAACACTTGAGAGTATCTTGAAACGCTTCAAATTTGGGGTTGGGACATTCAAATTTTGAAACTAAATTTATGAAAAAAAACTCTTAAGAAACGTCATATCAGTAGAAACTAAAATGGTTTGACTAGTCAAAATTCGGGACAAGATTTGCGAACGTTGAGAAAAACTTAAAGCATCCCCAATATAGGGTTGGTATTTATATTTTTGAGAAAATTACAAGAAACTTCATACCGCAGAAACTAAAATAATTGAAAAAATCACATTTAAGGAGAAAATTTCCAAACTTTGAGAGTACCCTGATATCATCTCACTATTGGGTTGGGAAACTCACAGTTCGTGAAGTTTTTAAACTATACGTTTTTATTCAACATTTCAAAAATCTTTTTTAAAAAACTTCAAATCTCGGGAACTAAAAGAACTTGCGCAATCATATTTAGAGGCAAGATTTGCAATTCTTGGGAGTACCCGGACAGCACCCCACTTCAGGGTTGGAAATTTAAATTTTTGCGAAGTCAATTACACAAGTTTTTCCGAACAAACTCAAACACAGTGGCAAGCTTCGCTGCGCAAACACTAGAGAAAAAGACAAAAGCCAGCTCTATAAAGTGCACTAGGAGAGCACAAATACGCCTAATATCAGTAAAAATTGTGCTGTGTCGGAATTAAACCTGATAGCTTCAGATTAGGAGTCTCGCGTTCTCGAATCTGCGCCAAGCGCTTTTCAAATGATGCAGCAAAAGATATGGAGCTGGCATCATAGGTAAAGCCTTAAATACGAGCCTTACAATGTCAAAAGTATCATAGTAACCGAGGTTACAGTCAGGAGTCCCTTCATCACATATTCCAGTCAAAATCCTTGAATTTTTCTAGATATGGAAGTGATAATGATAAAAGAAGATGACAAGTGTTGAATTCCTTTTCAATTAAAATCGATACGGGGTACTTTTCTTCATTAAGAACACGCAACTCGACACGAGAAAATATAATATACAATTGTTACAAATAAAAAATTTCGTCGAAAGTTATTTTGTCATTAATTGTTCCGAATACGCAAGCGACGTTCGCAATCTGTACTGCCCGGGAGATTCTATGTTTTTAAAAGCTGCCTGCACTGGGTTCCTCAGTGCTATGCTTAGGTTCTTACAAAGCTTGCTCTAAAAAAATTTCAGTGCTGGGGCCGGCCGCGCCCTGGCGCCGAGCAGCCTTACAATTGATCAAGCAATCATACTGTAACATTCGCCCAAATACTACATAATGACGGAGCGTAGAAAAAGCACCTACTAACGACTGGCCGGCGTATGCTACTTAAATTTTACCCGTTTTTCAGTCTCGTCCTAGCCAGTTAATTTATTGGTCTGTTTAGGGCTAAACAAAATTTACTATTTTTAGGCCATCAGTTAAACAACTTTTGATCAGCTTCCGTTTGCATGCGGAGATACTCACATAGCTGGGTCTTGGATCCCCAGACTACATGAGTACCATTGAAAACACGGATGGAGTATCCTATTTTACTGTTTTTAGCGACAGTTATAAACTAAATCCATTGGAGATGGATTGACCCTTTCCTCTGTCTAGCTACTCATACTCCAAATTACCAAAAAATACTGGAGTTAACTCAAATGTTCAGGGCAATAAAGTAGCTAAAAATATGCGTTTATCACAGTCTCTCAGCATATATCAGTCTCCGGGCACCGGGTCTCCCATTCCGTGCTTCTCTGGAAATAACGTCGTTCTCTCCTCAATTTCGCGGCACGGGAGGGTACTGTTCCGGTCCGGATGTTCCACTGAAGTCTCCTTTCGTGAGATCTCTTTCTGCTAAATGTCTTATCGTGTCCTGTTACCACGATAAGACGTCTCGTTATTATCGTTTTTTTTATCGCC